>NC_091283.1:561316453-561528953 GCF_032444005.1 Ranitomeya imitator
ATGCAGCATCAGAGAGTTACATTGGCAGTAAAGCCGATCAGGATCAGTAGCTAATTGTGAGCTCCAGCGGATCTGGTCAACTTCAAAGCAGTGAATGCAAGGTCTATACAAACCAGCTTGTAAGCACTGCGCTTAGCAAAATTAAAAGCCACTCTGTGTGTGAGAAAGGAGTGCATTTTTAGTAACAGGTAAATTGCTTGTTTTTACAAGCACCCTGAAATTTTACCCATTTCATAGAAAGAAACTAACCATTTAGGAATACAATTAGAAACATAGGCATTACTAAGATATAAAGTATTGTGTATGCCACTGATGTGTACATTTTATATGCAAAATATACAGAAATGAAGAAAACAAGGGGTAAAGTAGGGTCACCTAAGAAAAATAAGTAGGCTTTATCACCAGGGCAGAGAAGTTGGGAAAAACATGAGTGAATCAATATCACATTTGTGATTTATGTGAACGTCATAGTTGTGGCCCCGGAAACACTGAACTCTGTTACCTTGTGATGCCAGCATGGCCCCTGCAGTCTCCTGGAACTCTAGTAGCTGTTGTAGGAAAAGAATGGCCTGGATGGAAAAGAGAGTTCTTAAAAGCGTCAGCATTTGTAAAAAAAACCCACAAGTGTTTACGCATGTATGACTAATATATCTACTAGATATTCCAGCCTAAGAATCCCCTTTAAGCATACAGTATGCCAGAAGATACCGTAATACTGACAAATTGGAGCTCGGGGGCCCGCAGAATATTAAATGTAGCCAAGTACTAAAATATAATGTAACAGGTATAGGTGCAATATAAAGTCCCTTATTATGTAGATTACGTCAGTATATAAACAGATGCAAATGGCTTAGGTATACTAACATTACATCATGAGAGACCCACAGCTTCAGATTACGGGAGGGTGTCCTACAAACTTTAGCATGATCAATACCTTTAAGATTACAAGGCTTCTGCCTAAAACATTTTAATGCAACAATAGTCTTTCATCACACTGAACACAAAAGCCAGTACTCACATTACTAGTAAGTTCATGTACGGTGCCATCTTTAGACATACTGGTTTCCTTATCAGGATCATTCTAAGAATTATTAAAAGAGTGTTATTAGCTCCCGACCCATAAGCTAATAACCTTAAGTACTGGTTCAAAAATGAAACACAAGCAAACACACATTTCCAATGTTAATTTCTGCTAGACACATTTAAGCATCTTTTTCTTTAGCAAAACTCATGGACCAGTTTAACCCCTTTACCCCCAAGGGTGGTTTGCACGTTAATGACCAGGCCAATTTTTACAATTCTGACCACTGTCCCTTTATGAGGTTATAACTCCGAAACGCTTCAACGGATCCTGGTGATTCTGACATTGTTTTCTCGAGACATATTGTACTTCATGATAGTGGTAAAATTTCTTTGATAGTACCTGCGTTTATTTGTGAAAAAAACGGAAATTTGGCGAAAATTTTGAAAATTTCGCAATTTTCAAACTTTGAATTTTTATGCAATTAAATCACAGAGATATGTCACACAATACTTAATAAGTAACATTTCCCACATGTCTCCTTTACATCAGCATAATTTTGGAACCAATTTTTTTTTTTGTTAGGGAGTTATAAGGGTTAAAATTGACCAGCAATTTCTCATTTTTACAACACCATTTTTTTTTAGGGACCACGTCTCATTTGAAGTCATTTTGAGGGGTCTATATGATAGAAAATGCCCAGGTGTGACACCATTCTAAAAACTGCACCCCTCAAGGTGCTCAAAACCACATTCAAGAAGTTTATTAACCCTTCAGGTGTTTAATAGGAATTTTTGGAATGTTTAAATAAAAATGAACATTTAACTTTTTTACACAAAAAATTTACTTCAGCTCCAATTTGTTTTATTTTACCAAGGGTAACAGGAGAAATTGGACCCAAAAAGTTGTTGTCCAATTTGTCCTGAGTACGCTGATACCCCATATGTGGCAGTAAACCACTGTTTGGGCGCATGGGAGAGCTCGGAAGGGAAGGAGCGCTATTTGACTTTTCAATGCAAAATTGACAGGAATTGAGATGGGACGCCATGTTGCGTTTGGAGAGCCACTGATGTGCCTAAACATTGAAACCCCCCACAAGTGACACCATTTTGGAAAGTAGACCCCCTAAGGAACTTATCTGGATGTGTGGTGAGCACTTTGACCCACCAAGTGCTTCACAGAAGTTTATAATGCAGAACCGTAAAAATAAAAAATCATATTTTTTCACAAAAATTATATTTTTGCCCCCAATTTTTTATTTTTCCAAGGGTAAGAGAAGAAATTGGACCTCAAAAGTTGTTGTCCAATTTGTCCCGAGTACGCTGATACCCCATATGTGGCAGTAAACCACTGTTTGGGCGCATGGGAGAGCTCGGAAGGGAAGGAGCGCCGTTTGACTTTTCAATGCAAAATTGACAGGAATTGAGATGGGACGCCATGTTGCGTTTGGAGAGCCACTGATGTGCCTAAACATTGAAACCCCCCACAAGTGACACCATTTTGGAAAGTAGACCCCCTAAGGAACTTATCTGGATGTGTGGTGAGCACTTTGACCCACCAAGGGCTTCACAGAAGTTTATAATGCAGAGCCATAAAAATAAAACAAAATTTTTTTCCCACAAAAATTATTTTTTAGCCCCCAGTTTTGTATTTTCCCTAGGGTAACAGGAGAAATTGGACCCCAAAAGTTGTTGTCCAATTTGTCCTGAGTACGCTGATACCCCATATGTGGGGGGGAACCACCGTTTGGGCGCATGGGAGGGTTCGGAAGGGAAGGAGCGCCATTTGGAATGCAGACTTAGATGGAATGGTCTGCAGGCATCACATTGCGTTTGCAGAGCCCCTAATGTACCTAAACAGTAGAAACCCCCCACAAGTGACACCATTTTGGAAAGTAGACCCCCTAAGGAACTCATCTTGATGTGTTGTGAGAGCTTTGAACCCCCAAGTATTTCACTACAGTTTATAACGCAGAGCCATGCAAATAAAAAATATTTTTTTTTCCACAAAAATTATATTTTAGCCCCCAGTTTTGTATTTTTCCAAGGTTAGCAGGAGAAATTGGACCCTAAATGTTGTTGTCCAATTTGTCCTGAGTACGCTGATACCCGATATGTGGGGGGGAACCACCGTTTGGGCGCATGGGAGGGCTCGGAAGGGAAGGAGCATCATTTGGAATGCAGACTTAGATGGATTGGTCTGCAGGCGTCACATTGCGTTTGCAGAGCCCCTAATGTACCTAAACAGTAGAAACCCCCCACAAGTGACCCCATATTGGAAACTAGACCCCTCAATGAACTTATCTAGATGTGTTGTGAGAACTTTGAACCCCCAAGTGTTTCACTACAGTTTATAACGCAGAGCCGTGAAAATAAAAAATCTTTTTGTTTTCCCACAAAAATTATTTTTTAGCCCCCAGTTTTGTATTTTCCCAAGGGTAACAGGAGAAATTGGTCCACAAAAGTTGTTGTCCAATTTGTCCTGAGTACGCTGATACCCCATATGTTGGGGTAAACCCCTGTTTGGGCACACAGGAGAGCTCGGAAGGGAAGGAGCACTGTTTTACTTTTTCAACGCAGAATTGGCTGGAATTGAGATCGGACGCCATGTCGTGTTTGGAGAGCCCCTGATGTGCCGAAACAGTGGAAACCCCCCAATTATAACTGAAACCCTAATCTAAACACACCCCTAACCCTAATTCCAACGGTAACCCTAACCACACCTCTAACCCTGACACACCCCTAACCCTAATCCCAACCCTATTCCCAACTGTAAATGTAATCTAAACCCTAACCCTAACTTTAGCCCCAACCCTAACTGTAGCCCCAACCCTAACCCTAACCCTAGCCCTAACCCTAGCCCTAACCCTAACCCTAGCCCTAACCCTAGCCCTAACCCTAGCCCTAACCCTAACCCTAGCCCTAACCCTAACCCTAGCCCTAACCCTAGCCCTAACCCTAACCCTAGCCCTAACCCTAGCCCTAACCCTAGCCCTAACCCTAACCCTAATCCTAGCCCTAATGGGAAAATGGAAATAAATACATTTTTTTTTATTTTTCCCTAACTAAGGGGGTGATGAAGGGGGGTTTGATTTACTTTTATAGCGAGTTTTTTAGCGGATTTTTATGATTGGCAGCCGTCACACACTGAAAGACCCTTTTTATTGCAAAAAATATTTTTTGCAATACCACATTTTGAGAGCTATAATTTTTCCATATTTTGGTCCACAGAGTCATGTGAGGTCTTGTTTTTTGCGGGACGAGTTGACGTTTTTATTGAAAACATTTTTGGGCACGTGACATTTTTTTATCGCTTTTTATTCCGATTTTTGTGAGGAAGAATGACCAAAAGCCAGCTATTCATGAATTTCTATTGGGGGAGGCGTTTATACCGTTCCGCGTTTGGTAAAATTGATAAATCAGTTTTATTCTTCGGGTCAGTACGATTACAGTGATACCTCATTTATATCATTTTTTTATGGTTTGGTGCTTTTATACGATAAAAACTATTTTACAGAAAAAATAATTATTTTTGCATCGCTTTATTCTCAGGACTATAACTTTTTTATTTTTTTGCTGATGATGCTGTATGGCGGCTCTTTTTTTGCGGGACAATATGACGCTTTCAGCGGTACCATGGTTATTTATATCTGTCCTTTTGATCGCGTGTTATTCCACTTTTTGTTCGGCGGTATGATAATAAAGCGTTTTTTGCCTCGTTTTTTTTTTTTTTTTCTTACGGTGTTTACTGAAGGGGTTAACTAGTGGGACAGTTTTATAGGTCGGGTCGTTACGGACGCGGCGATACTAAATATGTGTACTTTTATTGGTTTTTTTTTTTTATTTAGATGAAGAAATGTATTTATGGGAATAATATATATTTTTTTTTTTCATTATTTTGGAATATTTTTTTTTATTTTTTTTACACATTTGGAAAATTTTTTTTTTACTTTGTCCCAGGGGGGGACATCACAGATCAGTGATCTGACAGTTTGCACAGCACTCTGTCAGATCACTGATCTGACATGCAGCGCTGCAGCCTTCACAGTGCCTGCTCTGAGCAGGCTCTGTGAAGCCACCTCCCTCCCTGCAGGACCCGGATCCGCGGCCATCTTGGATCCGGGGCTCGAGCAGGGAGGGAGGTGAGAAGACCCTCGCAGCAACGCGATCACATCGCGTTGCTGCGGGGGGCTCAGGGAAGCCCGCAGGGAGCCCCCTCCCTGCGCGGTGCTTCCCTGCACCGCCGGCACATCGCGATCATCTTTGATCGCGGTGTGCCAGGGGTTAATGTGCCGGGGGCGGTCCGTGACCGCTCCTGGCACATAGTGCCGGATGTCAGCTGCGATAAGCAGCTGACACCCGGCCGCGATCGGCCGCGCTCCCCTCGTGAGCGCGGCCGATCGGCTATGACGTACTATCCCGTCCAGGGTCAGATAAGCCCAGGGCACCTCGACGGGATAGTACGTCTAAGGTCACAGAGGGGTTAATAGAAAATCAGTTAGGAGTTATCCAAGAATGCAAAAAATGGAACTGCTGGTTTTTCTGAAGCATTCATGCAATTAGCATGTATGAACGGCATGGGACCACTAGGCCTGCGTTCGTTGGAGGAACGTAAGCAAGACAGGTGGTGGACCATTTAACTGAAGTGCTCTGGGATTCATCAGAGGAGTAACCTTTGTCTGAAGCAGCAAATTTAGATTGGGATCAAGGTATAATGCCAGTCTCTGTAGAGTGGCATGGTACAAGTTGGTGTAACAAAAGCAACCGGAAATTTTGAAAATTGGTCAGGTTCACTAGAAAGTTGTAATCTGTTGGCAGACATGCCTGATCTTTCTTTATCATATATTTAAGTCAGTAAGGGTACCGTCACACTATACGATTTACCTACGATCACGACCAGCGATATGACCTGGCCGTGATCGTAGGTAAATCGTAGTGTGGTCGCTGGGGAGCTGTCACACAGACAGCTCTCCAGCGACCAACGATGCCGAGGTCCCTGGGTAACCAGGGTAAACATCGGGTAACTAAGCGCAGGACTGCGCTTAGTTACCCGATGTTTACCCTGGTTACAAGCGTTAAACTAAAAAAAAAACAAACAGCACATACTTACATTCTGGTGTCCGTCAGGTCCCTTGCAGTCTGCTTCCCGCACTCAGTGACTGCCGGCCGTAAAGTGAAAGTGAAAGCACAGCCGCTGTGCTCTGCTTTCACTTTACGGCCGGCAGTCACAGTGCGGGAAGCAGACGGCAAGGGACCTGACGGACACCAGAATGTAAGTATGTGCTGTTTGTTTTTTTTAGTTTAACGCTTGTAACCAGGGTAAACATCGGGTAACTAAGCGCGGTCCTGCGCTTAGTTACCCGATGTTTACCCTGGTTACAAGCGAACGCATCGCTGGATCGCATCGCTAGATCGGTGTCACACACACCGATCTAGCGATGACAGCGGGAGATCCAGCGATGAAAGAAAGTTCTAAACGATCTGCTACGACGTACGATTCTCAGCAGGATCCCTGATCGCTGCTGCGTGTCAGACACAGCGATATCGTAACGATATCGCTGGAACGTCACGAATCGTACCGTCGTAGCGATCGAAATGTTATAGTGTGACGGTACCCTAAGACCCCATGCACATGACCTTGTCAGCTAATCCTACTAAAAATAGTTAGTTCCACCAATTTTTTTTTTGCTGCTTTTTATGCTAAATTTCAGCTGCGTATTACAGTACCAGAAAAGTCTATGCGATTTCAGAAATCTCATGCACACACTGTTTTCTTTGTCATCAGTATTTTGTGCTTTGCATGTTTTTTTGGACATAGAGCATTTCACTTCTTTCAGAGTTTTCATCTATTGACTTGAATGAGTGGTGAAAAAACGCTGAAAAAAAACCAAACAAAGGTATCAGGTTTTGCTACATTTTTGGTGCCAAAACCTGATTCTTTGGAATGGGACTTTTTTTTTCAACACTAAACTTTATCAGCATGCACAAGAGACAAACCTAGCATGCCAAAACCGCCGCAAAAAACACACACAAAAAAGCAACAAAAACACCACAAAAAAAACCAGAAGAAAAACATGCTTTTTTCTGCAGCTTCTTTCCTGTCAAGAGATCAGGTTTTGCGGCAGAAAAAAAAAACGCCTATTGTGAACTTACCCTTAAAGGAACTTCAGGTCATGTATGTTTATGGTTCTCCTAGCTGCAAGGCCAAAAATATTAAAAACTTTTGTCAAGACACAAAAGGAGAAAAAAAATTGTATTAGGGCTATATGTATTGGGGGAAGAATTGGAGCCTATAGTATTAGTACTAGCACTTCTGGCAGTACGTTACTGTACTGGGAATTGTGGATACCTTTGGGTAAATAGGGTAATTTCTATATGTCCTAAATTACCGTATATACTCGAGTATAAGCCGACCCGAGTATAAGCCGACCCCCCTAATTTTGCCACAAAAAACTGGGAAAACTTATTGACTCGAGTATAAGCCTAGGGTGGAAATGCAGCATTTACCGGTGAATTTCAAAAATAAAAATAGATCATTATTTCCCCATAGCTGTGCCATATAGTGCGCTGCACTGTTCATTATTTCCCCATAGCTGTGCCATATAGTGCTCTGCACCGTTCATATTGCCCCATATCTGTGCCCCATATAGTGCTCTGCACCGTTCATATTGCCCCATATCTGTGCTCTATATGCTCTGCACCGTTCATATTGCCCCATATCTGTGCCCCATATAGTGCTCTGCATCGTTCATATTGCCCCATATCTGTGCCCTATATGCTCTGCACCGTTCATATTGCCCCATATCTGTGCCCTATATGCTCTGCACCGTTCATATTGCCCCATATCTGTGCCCTATATGCTCTGCACCGTTCATATTGCCCCATATCTGTGCCCTATATGCTCTGCACCGTTCATATTGCCCCATATCTGTGCCCTATATGCTCTGCACCGTTCATATTGCCCCATATCTGTGCCCCATATATGCTCTGCACCGTTCATATTGCCCCATATCTGTGCCATATAGTGCTCTGCACCGTTCATATTGCCCCATATAGTGCTCTGCACCGTTCATACTGCCCCATATAGTGCTCTGCACCGTTCATACTGCCCCATACAGTGCTCTGCACCGTTCATACTGCCCCATATAGTGCTCTGCACCGTTCATACTGCCCCATACAGTGCTCTGCACCGTTCATACTGCCCCATACAGTGCTCTGCACCGTTCATACTGCCCCATATAGTGCTCTGCACCGTTCATACTGCCCCATATAGTGCTCTGCACCGTTCATACTGCCCCATACAGTGCTCTGCACCGTTCATACTGCCCCATACAGTGCTCTGCACCGTTCATACTGCCCCATATAGTGCTCTGCACCGTTCATATTTCCCTATAGATGCTCCACATAAATCTGTGCCGCTGCTGCAATAAATAAAAAAAAAGCCATACTCACCTCTCTTGATTGCAGCTCCCGGCGTCTCGTTCCGGCGTCCGGTCCCGGCGTCTCTCTCCGCTCTCTCTGGCAGAACGGCTGGAACGGGGACAGGTAAGTATGACATACTTACCTAGTCCCAGCGATCCTGGCGCTCCCTGCCTGTCACGCGGTCTTCTGTGCTGCAGCTCTTCCTGTCAGAGGTCACCGGCACCGCTGATTAGAGAAATGAATAGGCGGCTCCACCCCTATGGGAGGTGGAGCCGCCTATTCATTTCTCTAATGAGCGGTCCCACGTGACCGCTGAAGAGGGGAAGAACAGCAGCACAGAAGACCGTGGGACGGCAGGGGGAGCGTCAGGATCGCTGGGACTAGGTAAGTATACCTCAGCGCCCTCTCTCCCTCACCCGCCGACCCCACCGCTACCGTGACTCGAGTATAAGCCGAGAGGGGCACTTTCAGCCCAAAAATCTGGGCTGAAAATCTCGGCTTATACTCGAGTATATACGGTATTTTGTTCTAATCAGTTTTTGAGTATTGTCCTAATTATTAAATTAATTTCATACTTAGAGACAGTTCATAGCACAGTCTTTTGAGGCGCGGGGGTACCATTTTCACATTTTTTTTATGGTGCCAACCTCCATGGACTAGGCAGGGAAGAAATTTAAGGTAAATACAGGCCCCAATTCTCCCAAAAAATACATATATCCCTAACAAGGGTTTATTCCTCCTTCGGTGTCTTGTTAAACATTTTTAATATTTTTTCCTTGCAGTTAGGATGGCTACACATACACAAGATGTGGTTCCTTTTAAAGTTAATGGTCAATAAAGAATTAGAATTTTTAGTGGTTTTTTTTTTATTTTGGTTTTGTTACGTTTCACTGTGACCCCCTTTAGTTTCTACATATACTCCTTTTGGGTGTTCCTTACTGTAGGTATGCAGCCAGTTTCTCACGACTAACATGGTCTCGTACCAGCCATGGTCTCCTGACCAGAACCCACAGCCTCATAGAAATATATATAAAAGCATGTGCACACGTTGCAGATTTTTCTGTCGAATTTTCTGCACAGATTCTGGATCTCTTGGCAGAAAACGCAGGTAAAAATCCACGCGGATTTGATGTGGATTTTCATGCGGATTTGTATGCGTTTTTGTAAGCTAAATAAAGATCTATTATTTAACAAAAAAAAAAAAAGAATTGTGATGTAATTTCTTGTCCAACCTCTTCATTTACATACTCCATTGAAGAATAATGTTTACACACACAGAAAGATAGATAGATGTATAGATAATAGATAAATAGATCTATATCTATAGATCTATCTTTTATCTATCTATAGATTTATCTATCTATAGATAGATCTATCTATCTATAGATAGATGGATAGATAATTCCAAGCCCAATGTTTAGTAATAAACATAATAAAATGGTACATAAAGAGTTAAATAAAACACACACACACAAAATCTGCGTTAAGGTACCGACACACTCAGCGACGCTGCAGCGATATAGACAACGAGCCGACCTAAACTAGATCGCTGGAGCGTCGCTGTTTAGGTCGCTGTAGAGACGTCAAACACAGTAACTCCAGAACGATGCAGGAGCGATCCAGTGACGTAACGGCGACTCACTTCTCGTTCTCGCTGGTTGTTAGCTCCATGTCAAACAGCCGGAGTGTACCGATCCAACACACATCTAGGGGCCCTATGCTCGTGGCTGGCGTAGTTGCTTTTGATGTCAAACATGACGATACACGCCGACCTGGCGACAAAATAAAGTTCTGGACTTCTAGCTCCGACCAGCGATGGCACAGCGAGATCCAGATCGCTGCTGCGTGTCAAACACAATGAGATCGCTATCCAGGACGCTGCAACGTCACGGATCGTTGTCGTTCTCGTTGTAAAGTTGCTGAGTGTGAAGGTACCTTTAAAGTAGATGGCACAAGGAGGCAGACGGTTTCTCTACACCTCCATAACAAAGGGATGGTGGATTGAGGTTTATCCCTCTATCCCTGCACCGTCCACGCTACAATACCTGACCTGCAGGAGAACAATAGAGTGTGTGCGCTTTCCTCGGCGCTGAAACCCAGTCATTGTGGCGACTCCATGTCGGGACGTGCACCCATGGTGAGTGGATCCAGTCAGCGGTGGACCTCTGCAGTGGGATATTCACATGCTGACGGGCAGCCTCAGCCATGGCTTCCCTGTGGCCCACTTCCCTGAGGTAACGCCCCGGCCGGCTGCAAAAATGTAGCCTCCGACATTGGCCGTTGTGTAGGCCGCATCCATCCTGAAAGCCGCATCCGCACTATGGTACACTAAGGTAGCTCCGCCCACCTTTTCTGGCGCTTCTTCGCTGGCACGGGAGCGATCGCTTCTCTCGACCAACCACCAACGTCCCTCTATTCTACCCCTGGTATTGCTCTGGCCGGCTGCAGAAATTTAGGCCCCGGCTTGGGCCTATTCATGGAAGTCACAGGGGCAATGGCTTTGCATTGAAGGGCCACATGCAACCGCGTAAAAAAGTACTGCTGTCCCTCCCTGCATCTTCCTCCTGTGCTTAAAGGCACATGACCAGTATTTCCTAATCTTAAAGGCACATGACCAGTATTCCCTGGTCTTAAAGGCACATGTCCAGTATTTCCTGATCTTAAAGGTGCATGACCAGTACTCCCTGCTCTTAAAAGGCACATGACCAGTATGTCCTGATCTTAAAGGCACATGAACAGTATTCCCTGGTCTTAAAGGCTCATGACCGGTGTTCCCTGGTCTTAAAGACACTTGACCAGCATTCCCTGGTTTTAAAGGCTCATGACCAGTATTTCCTGGTCTTAAAGGCACATGACCAGTATCCCCTGGTCTTAAAGGCTCATGATCAATATTCCCTGTCTTAAAAGGCACATGATCAGTCCGAAATCGGTCACCCTAAATGAGCTCAGGAGCCCTCCGCCGCCGACTCCAGCTTATTCCAGAGTACCTAGTTCCCTGAGTGGGCTTCGCCACTGCCGCAACCCATGGCTTCTCTGACCAAGAGATTGAATCCCTCCGTGAACCCTCTGTGGCTCGGAGTGCTCACAGGACCAATATAGATGGTCCCTCTCCTTCATGCGAGCCGTCAGCTAGCAGGGGCCGCAAGTATTCTAGAAACGTACAGGCGTCTAGAAAACGGAAGTTTCATTACCTGATACCTCACCAATGATTTGCTGAGAACAAGACTCTGAATGTGGATCGGATATTGCCTTGGTTCTGGACTCACCAGAACTTCAGAAAAGGATGGATTCACCTATTTATATCATCAACCTATCTCTGTAGATTGATGAGGACTTCGGTTCTACTCTAGATCACGCAGTGTTCCTCATAGGGAGACTAAACTCCCAGCAGAGCATTTGCCATTCACCGGACAGGAAGCGTCCGGATAAGCGATTCACTGGACAGAAGCCTCTGCAAGCTCGGTATCCTTTTTCAGCCAATATGCATACACGTGGGGTGTCCCCTCCACGCACACCCCCCTAGGATGTGGGATGCCATGCCTGGACTGATTCTTAGGGGTGACGGGGCCTTTTAAAGGGCACCGATCTCCCCACACCATCAATAGAAGAGCACACGGAGTGTCGCCTCATGTATCCTCTTATGCAGCCAGGCCTAACGCTGGATGACCAGCCCTGTCCACCCAGTGACCTGAACTCTGTGGATGTACAGAGGCACCCTTTTTGGCTTCCGAACATCCCCCTCTGCATCACCACTATTTAGCAGATGATGCAAGAAGGCGGACGATCCCTCTCCACTTCCCTGTTAAGAGGATGGTGGATTGAGGGTTCATCATTTTAACTCCGCACTGTCAAAATAGAGCTACGATTTCAAGAGACACCTTTTCCTGACCTTCCGGATGCAGCCGCGCATTCTGCCACTTGGCAGATTAACCGGGTAGAATCTCCTGTGGTATACCTTCCAGTATTCCTGCCCAATGGGTCATCAATTAAAAATACAAAGGACTGTCAGATAGCAAATCTGGTTTGTTCTGCCTTGCGGCCTCGGGTTCAGCACTCTACCCTTCCTTAGCCGCCGCATGGGTTGCTACAGCAATTGTCTCCTGGTCGGAGACCTTAACTTCCTTGACTCACATCAGTAACCTTTTCCCGAAGACAGCACAGCTGGTCAATCAAATTTCTTGAGTGGGAGACTAGCAGCTTCATGCCTTTCGGATGTGGCTACTTGCGCAGCGCTGTCAGCAGCAAATGCCATTACACTCACAAGGACTTTATAGCTCAGAGAATGGAAGAGTACTCTGCGTTCAAAAAGCACTGACATCACTCCCTTACCAGGGTGATTGGTTATTTGGTGAGAAGTTGGGAGCGTTCCCCACACAGGAACAAAGGATCGCATGTTACCTACAGACCCAACCAGCAGTGGATGAGTTGACCAGGACGGTCAAGATCTAAGGGATCTTGGTTCCAAAAAGGGGACCGAAAAGACCGATCCTGGACCTCAAACTTCTACCAAGCTTGACAAGGTCCCCTTCTTTGGATGGAGTTCCTTCGCTCAGCCACTACTTCAATGGAAAAAGGTGGAGTTTCTGGCATCCACTGACATTCGAGATGCTTACCTTCACATTCCAATTTTTTCCCTCTTCAAAAATTCCTTCGCTTTTCCATTCGCAAACAGCATTTTCAAATCACGACGTTGTCCTTCGGCCTTGCTACCGCACCCAGAGTGTTCGCAGGGGTTATAGCAGCTGTCATGTTCCTCTTGCACCCTAGAGGCATGGTCGTCCTGCCCTATCTGGTTGACTTTTTAGCAGCTCTTCCAGGACTGCGCTGAGTCGTCTATATCTCTTGCGATACCCTTTCTCACCTGGGCTGGCAGCTAATCTTAGACAAGTTTTTCCTCATTTCCAGCCCAGCAGATATCCTTTTTGAGGATGATCCTGGACACTTCCAGAAGGTTGGTAATCCTCCCTTGAGACAAGGCCGTGGCCCTTCAACAGGGAGCTCGCGCACTTGTTCACTCATCCCTTCATTCCATTTGATTTGCTAGGAGAGTTCCGAGTGAAAATGGTGACGACAATGGAAGCGGTTTCCTTCGCTCCTCTCATTTTCTGCAGGTCAAACAGGCTGTCAGAGGGTAGTCTCTGAGCTCCTTCCTCATCCAGGGGAGATCCTTTCTCCCGGTTCAATGGTTATTAGTGACTACTGATGCCAGTCCTCTTCTCCTGATCATTGTTCTGGGGATCCAAATGGTACAGCTAATTCTACAGCAGGTCCACTGCCTTATGGCGGGTCACCTCATCTGAATTCAATCGGACAATTCCACGGCTGTGTCATACGTCAATCATCTAGCAGGTACCCACGGTCAGGCGTCATGGTTGAGGTACCTCACATTCTCTGAACGGCCGAGATCTATCATTCAGGTGATCTCGGCACTACACATCCCAGGAGTAGAACTCTGGACAGCAGACGCCTTCAGGGTCCCGCCTCAAGTGAGTTGGAACTTCACCCAGAAGTCTTCCATCAGATCTGCCTTCTCTGGAGCACTCCAGATGTAGGTCGGATGGCGTCCAGACTGAATGCCAGTGTACTCTAGTTCATGGTTCGGCCTCAAGATCAAAAAGCCATCACAGTGCATGCTCCGGTTCTTCCATGGTGCTAGTTTCCATAACCCCTCTTCCACTACTTCCGAGAGCCTTTCAGAAGCAGGAAGAGCCCCAGTGATCCTGGGAGATCCACACTGACCACGTCAGGTTTTTTCGTTTGCGGAACTTGTATTTTTCCGTCTTATTGCAACAAAACTGCAAGGGACTTCCTTGCACATGTGGTTCTTCCCTATCGCATACCGATAGATCTTTGGGACCTTAATGGTCCTGGGAGTCTTACAGTAGACTCCTTTTGATCCGGACAGAATTTACTATCAGGGAAGGTCGTCCTTTTTTCTCTGCGATCTAGTCATCCTGACGACTCTTCAGAGCTAGCCGCTCTGTTCCTTCAGACTTTTTTACCCTTATTACATTCAAGGCAAGGTTGTCCTCAGACCATCTCCGTCCCTTGTTTCCAAGGTGGTATTGTATTCCCACTGTTATGAGAGCATTGTTCTTCCTTCATCTCTTTCGGCACCAGTCCACAAAACGGAATGGGTTCCCCATATTCTGGACGCAGTGAGTACTCTGAGTAGGTATGTCTTGAGGACGGTGTCCTTCCGAAGGTTAGACGCTTTATTTGGGCTTCCTGACCGTAAGAAGGCTTCCTGACGGTTACAGGAAAGGTTTAGCCGTTATATCGGCCAAGTTAGCCTGGTGGATTCGTTAAACCATCCAGGAGTCCTTCCGTGTTAGATGTCAGCCTATCTCCTTGTCTATCGAGGTTTCTTGGGTTCTAGACACCAGGCGTTTGCAAAGCACGCCTGCAAGCTTGCTGGTTTGTCCAGTGCGCATTCATTCTTGAAGCACTATAATTTCCAGACTTCCACAGATGTGAGTCTGGGCAGGCGGACTCTGCAGGCCACGATGGCGCACTTGTAAGTAGCGGTTACACAGGGCCTGATGTGATGTTGCCCCCCACCCAGGGACTGCTTTGGGACATCCCACGGTCTGTGTCCCCCAATGCGGCGAAGGAGAAATAGGGATTTTTGTGTACTCACCGTAAAATCCTTTTCTCCGAGCCATTCATTGGGGGACACAGCTCCCACCCTGCTATTAGCTTGTGCTTGTTTTATAATTTGACATGCTATACTCTCATATATAATGTGACATGCTATACACTCATTTGTTGTTATTGATCTTCTACTGCTTTTGCACCGAACTGGTTAGCTGAGAGCCAGCAGGAGGATGTGTACTGCAGGGGAAGAGCTAATTAAAGAAAGTATCACTTAGTGTCAGCCTCCTAGTGGCAGCAGCATACACCCACGGTCTGTGTCCCCCAATGAATGGCTCAGAGAAAAGGATTTTACGGTGAATACACAAAAATCACTATTTATGTCTTATGTATTGTCGCTGATTTTAATGCGGGCTCAGAAACAGAGCCCGCATCTTTCCCATCTTTAATCAGCTTTCATGTGCTATCGCAGCTTCACCCGCGGCTGTTATCCAGTTTCCAGTTAAATTTAAAAAGCACCGGCATCATTCTGGCCGCCCACTCCCATGATCACGGGGCGCCGATGGGTTGTCATGACAGCCGGGGTCTGCAAAAGACCCCTGTGCCTGTAATTACAATACTCCTGTGAATGTCAGCTCATGGATGGCGTCATAGATTGTGATTTCTGCTATACATAGCAGTGTTGAACCACTGCGATGTGTAGCCTAGGTGATCGGACTATTGCTTCAAGTCTCCTAGGACCATTAAATAAAGTAAAATGTGAAGGAAAAACCTAACACAAGTTCAAATCACCTCCCTTTTGCCCCTTGAAAATAAAACAATTAAAATACTACACACATTTGGTATTGCTGCGTTCACAAATGTCATATCTATCAAAATATAAAATAAATTAATCTGATCGGTAAATAGCATAACGAGAAAAAAAAAATCAAAATGCCAAAATTACGGGTTTTTAGGCCACCACAACATTGCAATAAAATTCAGTAAGAGGAGATCAAA
Organism: Ranitomeya imitator; assembly: GCF_032444005.1. Classification (NCBI taxonomy): domain Eukaryota; kingdom Metazoa; phylum Chordata; class Amphibia; order Anura; family Dendrobatidae; genus Ranitomeya; species Ranitomeya imitator. The sequence goes on from NC_091283.1 coordinate 561,332,489, forward strand.
ACATTGTATCAATCCCAAAATGGTATCGATAAAAACGTCAACTCAGGTCACAAAAAATAAGCCATCACCCAGCCCCTGAACCCTAAAAATGAAAATGCTACGGGCCTTGGAAAATGAAGACACAAGCAAAAAAGAGGGATTTTTGGTACTTACTGTAAAATCTCTTGCTTGGAGCCTTCATTGGGGGACACAGGTAACCATGGGTGTATGCTGCTGCTGCTAGGAGGCTGACACTAGGCAAAAAAAGGAAAATATCTCCTTCCCAGCAGTATACACCCACTGACAGGCAGAAAGCAACTCAGGTTGGTGATAAAGCAGTAGGAGAAGCAACCAGAAGCTCAAATATGTACCAACCCACTACAACGGCACGTAGACCAACAACGCTACAAACATTCAGGGAGGGTGCTGTGTCCCCCAGTGAAGGCTCCAAGAAAGAGATTTTTTACGGTAAGCACCAAAAATCCCTCTTATGTTATCGCTTCATTCAGGGACACAGGTAACCATGGGACGTCCAAAAGCAGTCGCAAGGGTGGGAAAAGAGAAAGACGTAAAGAGAAAACGGACTAAGGTCAGCCGGTGCGAAACTACGGCCTGCAGTACCTTGCTACCCAGGCAAGCATCAGACGAGGCATGGGGATTGACCCTGTAGAACCTCGCCAAGGTGTGTAAGGACGACCAGTTTGCAGTTTTGCAGACCTGCAAAGCCAAAGCCTGGTGACGAACAGCCCAGGAAGCTCCCACGGCCCGGGTGGAGTGAGCCCTCACTCCCGGAAGAGGCTGTTTGTCCTGAACGCGGTATGCCTCCAATATTGCCGAAGGAATCCAACGCGTGATAGTGGACTTAAAAGCTGGTAGCTCCTTTCGACGACCTTCAGAGATGACAAAAAGGGAATCAGACTGATGAAAAGAAGCAGTCCTAGTAAGGTAGACTTGAATAGCTCTGACCAAGTCCAGCTTGTGGAGGGACTTTTCCAGGGAATGAACCGGTGAAGGACATAGAGAAGGAAGGACAATGTCTTCATTGATGTGAAAAGCAGAAACTACCTTGGCGAGAAAGGAAGGAACGGGTCGGAGGACTACTTTGTCCTGGTGCTGGATCAGGAAAGGAGAACAATAAGATAATGCTGCTAGCTCAGAAACCCTCCTAACAGACATAATGGCGATTAGGAAGACCACTTTCCATGACAGGAGAGAGAACAAGATATCCTGGATGGGCTCAAAAGGCGCGCGCTGATGAGAACCGAGAATAAGGTTGAGATCCCATGGGTCTATGGGAGGAAGATAAGGAGGTGCCAGGTGGGCGACACCATGAAGAAAAGTCTTCACCTGGGAAAGAGAAACCAGGTCTCTCTGGAAGAGAACTGACAGAGCAGACACCTGACCTTTAAGGGTACTGAGCGAAAGGCCTAAGTTGAGACCCACTTGAAGAAAACCAAGGATGGAAGGAAGGGAAAAGGACATTGGAAACAAATTGTTCTCCTCAAACCACCTGAAGGCCTCCCAACATCTGTGGTAGATGCGTGAGAATGCTGGTTTTCTCACCCTAATCATGGTCTGTATGACCTTGTGAGAAAAACCAGCTTCCTTCAGGACTGCAGCCTCAACGACCATGCCGTCAAATTCAGAGACTGAGAACTCGGGTGGAATAGGGGGCCTTGCGAGAGAAGATCTGGACGGTCTGCAAGCCTCCAGAGGACGTCCATGAGCATGTTCACAGCTCCGCATACCAGGCCCGTCTTGGCCAGTCTGGAGCCATCAAAAAAAACAGGAACCCCTTCTGCCTTTATCTTTTTTTACAACTCTTTTTTGCGAATCAAGAGGAGAGGCGGAAAAAGATAAGGCAGCTGAAACTGGGACCAAGGGATCACTAGGGCATCGCAACCGATGGCCATTGGATCCCAGGACCTGGCTGCGAACGGAGGAACCTTGTGGTTCATCCGAGATACCATTAAGTCGACGTCCGGAGTGCTATATCTGACATATTTGGTTGAAGACGGCAGGGTTGAGATACCACTCACCTGATGCGAGACCCTGACGACTCAGAAAATTGGCTGCCCATTTTTCCACCCCCGGAATGTGAACGGCTAATATCGCAGGGACGTGACCTTCCGCCCATCTGAGAATCTTTGTCACCTCTGTCATGACCTGTTGGCTGTGAGTCTCACCTTTGTGGTTTATGTAAGCCACGGCCGTGGCATTGTCCGACTGAATGCAGAATGGGTTGCCTGCGAGGAGGGGTTGCCAGCGGAGAAGGACAAGAAAGATTGCCTTGATCTCCAAGAGATTGATGGGGAAAAGGGCTTCCTGAGCGTCCCAGAGACCCTGCGCTGTGTGATGTAGGAATACAGCTCCCCAACCAAGGAGACTGTCGTCGATGGTGATGGCCTGCCACTGGAGAGAAATAGAAGACCTCGCGGATAGCATCCACCAAGTCAGAGATTACCTCACATTGAGAGGCAGAAGTAGAGGTCGGTCTAGGGAGACGGACTTCTTGTCCTAAGCAGACAAGAGGGCCAGCTGAAGAGGACGGGTGTGGAGCTGGGCAAAAGGGCAATCATCTTCCTCAGAACCCTCATGCAGGACCGTAAGGGAAGAGGAGCTGGTCACCTTAGAAGGCGGATTCCCTGGCGGAGAGATGAAAACTGCTCCTTCGGAAGGAAGACACAGGCCTGAATCGTGTCGAACTCCATACCCAGGAATACCAGGCACTGGGCAGGGATCCGGGAGGATTTCGCTCTGTTGATTATCCAGCCGAGAAGTACCAGAGTGTCCAGAGTGATCTGACGACTCTGGACACAGTCTCGGCGGGACTGACCTTTGATCAGGAGTTCGTCCAGGTAAGGGAGTATGAGAATCCCCTTGGAGCGAAGGATGGCCATGACCGCTGCCATGACCTTTGTGAACACCCTAGGTGCAGACGCCAGGCCAAAAGAAAGGGCCATGAACTGATAATGATCCTCCTGGATCGCAAACCGAAGAAATCTCTGGTGCTGCACACAAACAGGAATGTGGACATAGGCATCCTGGATGTCTACAGAACAAAGAAACTCTCCTGGTTCCATGCAGGCGATCACCGAGCATAAGGACTCTATCCTGAAGTGGCAGATCCGAACGTGGCGATTCAACTGCTTGAGGTCCAGGATTGGACGAGGCGATCTGTCCTTTTTCGGTACTACAAACAGATTGGAGTACAAACCTGAAAACCGTTTGTTCCAAGGAACGGGAACGATTACTCCTGAGTGTAGAAGGGAAGAGACGGCCTGAAGAACCCCTGGGGCTTGATAAGGAAGCTTTGGCGGGCGAGACAGAAAGAAACGTCTTCCTGGGGGAGGAAGAAAAGTCGATCTTGTAACTGGACGTAACTATCTCTATGACCCAGGCGTCGTCCGACCACTGACAACCATGCGACCCTGAAGAGAAGAAGCCAGCCTCCCACCCTGGAAAGATTTCCAGGTGGGGGTTACCCATCACTTAGAAAAGAACCTGTGAGAGCGGGAACCAGAGGGCTTGGAGGAGCGGCCCTGTGGCCTCCAGCGAGGTGCCGGTTTGAAGGATGGTTTCCTTCTTTCCCTTGGGGTGGACGAGCGATTCTGCTGAGAGGAAGTTCCTGAAGAGGAGAAATGGTGAAAAGAACGAAAGGGCAAGAGCCCTTTCCTATTGAAAGGACATTGGGGCTTGGACTGAGGAAGAGAAGTACTCTTCCCCCTGGTAGCATCCGAAATTATTTGGTCCAATCTGGACCCAAAGAGCCTGGAACCCAGAAAGGCCAGGTTGGTGAGTGACTTCTTAGAGATTGGATCCACATTCCACGCCTTTAACCAAAGAATGTGGCGTATGGCGACGATGTTGCTGCTTGCTCTGGCGGAACAGCCGACTGCATCCAAAGAGGCGGCCAAGAGATATTTGCCGGCGTGAGCAATCTGGTCCTCCAAATCTGCTAGCTCCTCCAGAGGAGCCACTGCTACGATGCCCTGGCGGAGTATTCTTGCCCAGGCAGAGATAGACTTCGCCACCCAGGTGGAAGTTAAGTTGGGGCAGAGGGAAGCACCGGTCACTTCAAAGGCCAATTTGTTCAAAGACTCAATCTGCCTGTCCGTGGCATCCTTAAGAGATGCACTAACTGGTAGAGACAGAACTGTCTTTGAGGCCAGGCGAGAGACAGGGGGGTGTACCTTTGGAGACTTTGCCCATTTGCCGACAAGGTCTGGACTAAAGGGACACAAGATGTGTAGCTGTTTCCTTCCCTGGAAACGCTTCTTGGGATGCTCCCAGTGATTGGCCATGGTCGCCTCAAACTCTTTATGATTGTGAAAGGCCTGAGGGGGACGTTTTACCCGTTTGAAAGAAACAGAGTGATCTTGAGCTGGAACCTCATCCTCTTTTAGTTTAAGGGTCTGAGTAATAGCCGAAATAAGGCTATCAACCATGTCTTGCATCTTAGAAGCCTGGTCCGAATCAGACGCAGACTGGGAATCCACATCCGACCCCAACGCCTCCTCCTCCGAGGAGGTATGGGGAGAAAGAGGCACCCTGGAAGAGGCAGAGGGGGCCAGGGATCTGGATGAGGAACTAGGAAGAGCCCGCTTTCTAGGCCCTTTTCCCGATATGTCCCTGCGAAGGTCATTGTCAGGTGCGTTCGAATCACTCTGGGAGGCGTTTGGAGCACTGGTGGCGGCAGATAAGTTTGGAAGACGCTCCAAAGCCTGGACCAGGGACTGCGATATTTTAGTCAGGTCCGAGACCGATTGAGACATGGCAACAGCCCACTCCGGAGGAAGGGGTGAGATCTCATCTCAGGCATTAGAGTGCTCCTGTGAGGCAGACATGGTGGAAGGAGTGCAGGACGGGCAGAAAGGGGACAGCTGACCTGAGGACCATTTTCTTTTACAGCGGGCGCAGGCGTAATGAATTACAGTGGGCTTAAAAGGAGGACAGGAAGCCCCTGCGGGGTTGGGCATAAGTTGAGCCTTGGTGACACTATATAGGGGTACAGGGGCAAGGAAAGGGAGAGGGCAGAACCTACCCGATGCCAGCGATAATGCAGCCAAAGATCAATGGATAGCTGTGTTCCCCCCTTGTCAGATGTCCGCAGGTAGATGAGACGAATGCGCAGGATGAAGCAGGCAGAGGCTGTGTCTTGGACAGGGAGCTGCAGAGCACAGGATCCAAGATGGCTGCTGGCCACGCTGAGATCAGCACGATGCTGAAAATCACAGTGACTGTGACTGGCTGGCATGCCGGGGGCGTGGCCAGCCCGGAGGATCTGCCGGCCAACACAAACTGAAAGTGCCCCTGTGATTGGTTTACCACCAGGGGCGTGCCCGGGCTGGAAGAGGGAGATCCGATTGGAGGAAGGAACACGCGCACAGAGCATACATACCGGCTCAGAAGTCCACGGTCCTCTTCACCAATGACGATCGCATCAGGAGCCCTCGGATGGTACAGGGTCACTGGGAACAGGGATCCTCCTTCCCAACTGTCTCCGGATGGTGCAGAAGACGGCATCAACAACTCACAAGAAGGGGGAGGCCACGGCTGGCAACCACTGTCTTCCTCTCAGCTATCTCCGAGGAGGGGGGTGAGGAGGGGAATAGGCAAAAGACCGGCCACGGGAAATCACCCTGAAACACCCGTAAAGGTGACAGGGGATAAGGTCCTGCCTGCGGGTCTGAGTGGGTGATGTGGGTGACACCACACTGCTCTCTCAGTCACATATTTGTGGGAAAACAGGATGAGAATTTACACCCTGTTACCCTGAAGATGGAGAACCTGAAAAAACAAAGGAAAAAGATTACTAAAGCACAACAAGATACCTGAAAAGGAAAAAACTGCGGATCTGGGATCAGATCCAGGTCCGCCTCCTACAGACACTAAGCTTAAACGGAGTTGCTTTCTGCCCGTCAGTGGGTGTATACTGCTGGGGAGGAGCCATTTTCCTTTTTTTTGCCTAGTGTCAGTCTTCTAGCAGCAGCAGCATACATCCATGGTTACCTGTGTAATAATAAAGCGATAAAGAAACTTTTTCATACAAATTTAGAAAAAAAAAACACCACTTAAATAAAAAATATACTATGCAAATTTGGTATCTGTGCACTTGTTCTGACCTGGAGAATCATATTGCCAGGTCAGTTTTACCATATAGTGAACATGGCAAATAAAAAAAAAAAAATTGTGGAATTGCATTTTAGCTTTGCAATTTCACCTCACTTGTAATTTTTTCCATCTTTTCCAGGACACAATATGATAAAATCAATGGTGCCATTCAAAAGTACAACTCGTCCCGCAAAAAACAAGTCTTTATATATTGAAGGAAACATAAAAAGTTCTGACTCTTGGAAGAAAAAAACAAAAAAATGGAAATCGCGTGAAGGTGTAAAAAATAAGTTAATTGCAAGTTAAACAGTTGCTTGTCTTTACAAGCACCTTGCAATTTTACTCATTAAAGAACAATGGAATAACCCTTGAAATTGTGCTGATCAACTGTGATAGTCAATCAGCACTTGTATATGGGCTAAAATCAGTTTGTGTAATAGGGTTTATACAGATAGAATCACCATTCAAGTTACCTTTATACTGTCTGCAAAATCCTCAAGTGCTTTGGCTCCAGTGGTCTCTATAGAAGTTATAAGGTTTGGTAGCTTGTTCTTGGTGCTGGCAGCAGTACCCTACACATGGAGCAGCAAGATATAAGATTTAGATTTGTTTCACATTACAGAGGTTGTTCACTGCTCAGACAAGCCCTTCTTAAATACATCTCCTCTTGTAAAATAAAAATACTCTATACTCACTTCCCGTAGTGAGGCTCACATGACATTGATATGCCACTTGAGCCCAGAAGGCAATGAGCGACCGCTTATAGGCTACAACTCTTATACCTTCCTTGGATATCCGAGGTTCGTCCAAAGGTAGTAAGAGCACAGCAGCTCAATAGTGGCCGCTGATTGTTGGCCACGTGAGATCTGCAGCCAATGTCACACGACCCTGGGGAGGAGCAGAGTCAACATCGCTGAAATGGCGCCATTACAGGAGTGGAGCATTGGCTATTTTTATTTTACAAGAAGGAATATAGTATTTAAGAAGGATACAACCCACTAAGAAACCAATAGATAGATCGCCAGTGTTAGCCCTTACTTGAAGAACTTTGTCGAACTCAGGCTTGGTGAGTTTGAGGTGCCTTAATATAGGGAAGATGCTCAATACAGAGGTAAAATCATGCCTGGAATTGGCTTTCTTGGCAGCCAACACAATATTTTCCCCTTCCAGAATAAGATTATCCAGCGTCTCCTAAAACAAGAAATGCATATCGATAAGTATATGTGAAACTGGATGAAAATCGCTATGAGCGCCTCATAGTACTGACGACTAACCTGAATGAGAGAATCAAAGGTTTTCTTCTGATGGTGCTCAGGAATAATATCTATAAGAAGCTGATACTCGCTCTGTGCCAGTCGCACAAATGCACTAATACAGTAAATGTAAGTATCTGTCTCAAGATCCAACACATCTTCCTTCCCTGGAACATTACAAAAGTGAAATAAAATGCTAGAAAGTGTTTATGGATCTATTGTATATAAAAAGTGTGAAGACCTCAACTAGCCAAGTGAACCTCATTCTAAGAGTTGGAGGAAAACCCATCACCACAGGGAACCAGTACTCACCTAAGGGTGTACCGTGTTTCTCGGCCACGGCCTCTCCGTGGTATCTGCCACGCGAGTCTTGTTCATGACCTAATCAGTATTTAGGAGGCAGGGGGAGAGCGTTATGCTTTACTTCACACAGAAGCCTGTGCCATGCAGAGTGGTTGTCCGGTGTCCGAAATGGGAAAAGGTCCAAAGTAGGGGGATGATCTAGAAAGGCTCCTTACACAAACCCACAAACCAAGGGCAATCAAAAGGACATAAAGGATACAGCCCTCTATACTGTCCATATGCTAACTGCAAGAGCTAATGTTATCAGAATGACAAATTCCGTAATCCATGAAGGAATATAAGCCGTCAATAAATGAATACGGCACAGTGTAGTAGCAAAGGAAAACAGTATATTTCAGAAGGATGTAGCCTGTGATTACAGGGGACCTGTCTATCTGAGGTCTGTTTTAGTAAGAACTTACACTACTGTTCAAAAGTTTAGGGTCACTTAGAAATGTCCTTATTTTTTTAAGAAAAGCACAGTTTTTTCCAATAAAGCTAGCATTAAATGATTCAGAAATACACTCTATACATTGTTCATGTGGTAAATGACTATTCTAGCTGCAAATGTCTGGTTTGTAATTCAATATCTTCATAGGTGTATAGAGGCCCATTTCCAACAACCATCACTCCAGTGTTCTTATGGTACTTTGTGTTTGATAACTGTGTAAGAAGGCTAATGGATGGTTAGAATACCCTTGAAAGCCCTTGTGCAAGTATGTTAGCACAGCTGAAAACAGTTTGGCTGATTAGAGAACCTATAAACCTGACCTTCCTTTGAGCTAGTTGAGAATCTGAAGCATTACATTTGTTGGTCCCATTAAACTCTCAAAATGACTAGAAAAAAAGAACTTTCATTTGAAAGTCGACAGTCTATTCTTGTTCTTAGAAATGAAGGCTATTCCATGCGAGAAAATGCCAAGAAACTGAAGATTTCCTACAATGGTGTGTACTACTTCCTTCAGAGGAGAACACAAACAGGCTCTAACCAGAGTAGAAAGAGAAGTGGGAGGCCCCGCTGCACAACTGAGCAACAAGACAAGTACATTGGAGTCTGTAGTTTGAGAAATTGATGCCTCACAGGTCCTCAATTGGCAGCTTCATTAAATAGTGCACGCAAAATGCCAGTGTCAACGTCTACAGTGAAGAGGCGACTCCGGGACGCTGGCCTTCGGGGTAGAGTGGCAAAAAAAAAAAAAAACATAGAGACTAGCTAATAAAAAGGAAAAGAATAATATGGGCAAAAGAACACAGACATTGGACAGAGGAAGATTGGAAAGAAGTGTTATGGTCAGACGAGTCCAAGTTTGAGATGTTTGGATCACACAGAACATTTGTGAGACACAGAACAACTGAAAAGATGCTGGAAGAGCGCCTGACGCCATCGGTCAAGCATGGTGGAGGTAATGTAATGATCTGGGGTTGCTTTAGTGCTGGTAATGTGGGAGATTTGTACAAGGTAAAAGGGATTTTGAATAAGGAAGGCTATCACTCCATTGTGCAACGTCATGCCATACCCTGTGGAGCCAATTTCATCCTACAACAGGACAATGACCTAAAGCACACCTCCAAATTATGCAAGAACTATTTAGGGAAGAAGCAGGCAGCTGGTATTCTATCTGTAATGGAGTGGCCAGTGCAGTCACCAGATCTCAACCCCATTGAGCAGCTTGACCGTATGGTACGCAAAAAGGGCCCATCACGCCAAACCAACTTGTGGGAGAGGCTTCTGAAAGCATGGGGTGACATTTCTCCAGATTACCTCAGCAAATTAACTGCTAGAATGCCAAAGCTCTGCAATGCTGTAATTGCTGCAAAGGGAGCATTCTTTGACGAAAGCAAAGTTTGAAGGAGAAAATTATCATTTCAAATAAAAATCTTTTTTTCGAACCTTGTCAAAGTCTCGTCCTCGCTTAATTGTAAAGTGCTGCGGAATATGTTGGCGCTATATAAATAAAAATTATTATTATTATTATTATTATTAAAAAGTCTGCACTAGATTTTCAATTCATTTGGCAACTAATTTGATTAATAAACGTATGAGTTTTCATGGAAAACACAAAATTGTCCGGGTGACCCTAAACTTTTGAACAGTAGTGTACATTCCCCATATATCAAGAATGCTGTATTATCTTTTCTTAGAACTCTGTATTCTTCTGTTATTCCTACTGGCAATTAATAAGCATATTATTTAATAGGCAACACTATTCTACTTGTCAGTAGTGTATATCTCTAGATCCTCTGATACAGTCCAACAATGACCATGTCAGATTCTGTAGGGAAATGCTTGAGTGACAATGAGACTAATAAAATACAGGATGTCAATTTATTTACACACTTCCAGAAGGAATAACAGAGAGCTAGAACTATACACAATTTTAAGAAAAGGTGCTCCTCAATTGTCATTTTATGGAGCATACAAGTGTTTACTGAAACAGATGTGTCAGAAGAGTCCACTGGAAAAGCCCCACCTAAAAGAAGCAGTTCTGGTTCCTGCCATCAGCTGCACATCAAGAAGTTTTAGATGCAAACCAAGAATTGTATGCAAGATTGTAATTGTCTGCAAAAGACATGTGCATTTACCTTCAAGGATGCTGAGGCTGGACCCTCCCTTTTTCCCATCAAGCCCGTGTTGGGAGTACTGTTTGAGAAGATTCTGAGCCTTTCGGATAGTGCCTGTCACCAAGAGGAGAGCGGGAAGAAGAGAAGAGCAACAAGGGAGGAAAAGTCTTGGAGAATGAGCAGGAAGATATTCAAACACCAAAATACAGCTGAAAGAGCACCAGGGGGAATTAGGAAGAGACATGGTCATTTTACAATAGCATTAGAGGAACATTTCACAGCCACCACACTGCATAGCATGCTGGTAAATCTGCCAGCAATAACATCTAGACTTTGCTTTCAAGCTATTATTTTGGTAAAAATCTCAGATTGAGGTCGCCCTTAAGCTATGCTTGCACACAGACCCATACATACACCCATCCATTTTAAAAATGGACCCGTGTGTCTGATCCATGAGATTCAGAGCATGCCCTGTTCTCATCCATTTTGCAGATCAGACTTGTCCATTAAAGTCTGTCTGAATGTGTTAAAAAAGGATGAAAAATAGAAGTCATTATTCAATACAAGGCTAAATTCAGAAAAACTTGGCGGATTTCTTTCAAAAACAGTGCCACGCCTGTCTACAGAATGTGCATGGTACTGCATTCACTCATTTCCCCATTGTGGTGTGGTTCTAGTTTGTAAAATAAAGGAGCCATATTTTCAAATACCTGGACAATGTTTTATTTTAAACGTAACCTGTCAGCAGGATTTAGCTCTATAAAGTAATGGCATGTCCATAATGTCGCTGTGATGCTGATTAATGTGATAGCTGATGGAAAAGGGATCCGCTCAGTGGCTGCTGAATACTCACCTTGTGAAGTTTTCATAAAACTACGTCTTCCGCGATTTTGGGGAGTGGGGCAAGGTCTTATTCATTCTTATGGTTATCCGCCCTACCAGCCTCCTCTGCCTCTTGCACAGGTCACCGATTATTCAGTAACCTGCCTCATTATTAAAATTCTTAGCCGCCATCATTGTGTGGGCAGCACGTGTGCAGTCTGAGTCTGTGACCTGTGTGCAGAACTTCAATAAAACGGCGCTGGATACGGCACATGCACAGATCGAGATTTCAGCTTGGTGAAAAATTTACTGGGTCAAAATATCAATTTGAGCATGCGCCTCCTCCGGTGCCATTTTATTAAAGTCCTGCACACAGGACGCCGACTCACACTGCGCAAACGCCACCCACACAATGATGTCTGCGGCTGAGCAGAATTTTAAAAATAGGCAGAAGTAGAGGAAGGTGGTGGGGCAGAGAACCAGAAGAAGATCTTGCCCCCACATTCCGCCCTGAAGACGTCATTGACAGCTTCACAAGGTGAGTATTAAACAGCCACTGAGCGGATCCCTTCACATCAGATTAATCAGCATCACAGCGCCATTATGGCCATGCCTTTAGTTTATAGGGCTAAATCCTGCTCACAAGATCTCATTAAAGGGAACCTGTCAGCAGGATTGTGCACAGTAACCTACAGACAGTGTCAGGTCGGCGCCGTTATACTGATTACAATGATATCTTGATTGATGAAATCCGTCTTATGGTTGCTTAATCTCTATTTTCAGTTTTGTGTTAATGATAGGCTCGTGTTCCGGGGAGGGGTTCATGTATGTGGTGCTCTGATTATATATCCATATTGCAGACTGCTGACAGGTCACTCATCCCTCACTGACCTGACCTCTAGTTTACATAATGAATACTATTATATACTGAATTAAAAGGAAAAAAAACCGCTTCTGTAGGCAGGTGCCGGCCTCTTTCTGTATGCTATCAGGAACTGTCAATATGCATGTTGCGATACATGAGGCATCCTTAAAAGAACGGTCCTCTTCCCATACACTCTAATAGGGAATAAGGGCATAATGGATGGGGGTCACCACTCACTACTGACCAAAGCAGAAAGCTGCTAAAAAAACCCTGGTGGACCTGGCCATACCATGTATTACATAGACCACCAGGATTGGAATGGTTGCCAACAGCTTTGCCCAGGAATGGTTTTCTGGGGCAGTAATCTCGCCAGTCAGCTGATCACCAGTCCATCTACATTTGCACAACAAACAAACTACAATGATGAGGTTGGAAAGTAGGTTTTTCTTGCATCAGATTACTGTACAGAGAATGGTGAAAAGATCTCCTTTTTAGAATGCAAAATGCAAGTTATGTACAAATGCCCATCAGTAAGGAATATTGGGAGATGAGCCTGTAAATGGCCGAGAAAAAAAATCATTTCTAACAGTTAGGCGGGGTTCAGATGGTCATTAAAAAAAAAGGGTCAGTCAAGTCCACAAAGTGTGGACCCGAGGACTCTCTGTGTAGCACCATATACTCATCTGAAGGAGCTGCCTTCTATTGCATATCGTTTTAAAAGGAGTATTCTGAGATTTTTTACAAAACGGACCGTCAGTCCTTACGAGACGTCCATGTGCACTAGCACATTGGTTACAATTTGTTCGCATTTAGTTCATGTTTGGCCTGGACTGAAAACAGGCTAGTCTGAATGAGCCCTTATACCCTAGAGCTGATGAATATAACATATTTGCTAGAGTCTTGCAGTAGATGAACAGCATGCTTTGCAGAGAATACACCCATAGTTTATTAGATTGTCAGTTAGACCCCTCACCAATCATCAGAGGTTATGGAAAGCAAGGTTTAGAAAAATAAAATAAACGGACTGCTTGTCTCCCACCCACTATCCCGGACACACGGAGCGGCCTTTACTCTGGGGAGGCTGCAGGCTGACAAAACAAGATGTAACATCAATGCTTATTAAACACAATGACATACAGAGATTTATAGGAGACATTGGAGTATGGGAAAATCGGCATTGTCAGGGTACGACATGGCACTCGGAATACGAGAGGTACTGCACATTTTCCAGTTACCTGGATGGCATCTTATGCACATTAAAAGCTTTGTATCCATAGGTGACCACCATGGTATACAACATGTATGCAATGGCAATGTTCAGATTATTTCGACAAGGCTGGAAGCAGAGCTATACACTTCTAGCGTGTTAAGAGACTGCAAAAGTCTTTCACGCATGTGTGATGCACGCTTCTTGTTAATGCTGGCGTTGCACACTGCAGAAAGTTACTTTCCATTTACCTGGTATGAAGACTGCTTGTCATCAGGACATATAAGAGAGGAAATAACGGAGTCATTATACCCCAAGAGGAAAATAAAAGGGAAATATTTCTAATTGATGGCAAACTGAAACATGTCTGAAGCTTGTAAATGACGGCATAATGACATGCTCTCTGCTAGGCCTGCAAGCCATCAGTTATTGGGCAATCTCATCCTGCGCATAAATGGCACAGGATAAATGATTGACAGATCTGAGGCCAAATATGATGCCTATCAGAATAATAGGTATCCTATGTCCACACCTGCTTTTCCTACTGAAATGTCATTGACGTTTACAGAAGGTAGAGGAAAAGACAGAGGCCATCTCCCTGTTAACTATAATGGTAAGAGCAGACAGCCAATTTTAATTATTAAATGAGGTTTGCAGGACCACCCTTCTCCTACAGATATGCCGTAAAAGCTTAAGATGGGAATAACCCTTGAATTATATTTTCTCTGATGAGCGTAATAATAAAAGTCGCAGTAAAGACGATAAAACTCAATCTGTATACAATCAACGTGAATTTACACATGGGTAAAGAAATAAAATAAGAAAAGGAAAAGGGAAATAATGAGATCCCCGATTCACCAAATACCACTTCAGCGGATATATGAATCCCTCCCACTATGGTTCCACTGGCTACATTCCAGCACCGGAGTTTTAACCAGTATTCAATATTTCCTGCCTGACCTGGTCTCTTGGCTGGCTTCTTGGTTGGAGTATCCTTCCTTTTGTTTTGCACAGCAGGGGAATAGGGAACTCCAGAAGATGAGCTGTTCTTTCTGAAATGCTCTTTAAGACCTTTAATAGATCGGTCCAGTTGACTGGAGCGAATTTGGCAATAGACATTCATGAAGTCTGGAAAAAAAAATATGAAAAAAGGAAGATGGCAAGTAAAAAAAATAAATAAAAGCAACCTAATGAATCCAAAATCATGTACTCTAGATACGACTGCAGTTACAAATACCCTATATCTCCAATTTCACAACTATGAAGCATATTTGTCATTACTGTGGGACAGGCCAATGGAAATGAAAAAAATAAATGATATAAAAATAATATACAGTATGTCACAGTCAGAAGTTGCAGTGTTCATATTTTGTCTGAGCAGAAGAAATACCTGAAGTGTGAACACTGCAGCTGATCAGGCACCTCCGATTGTCTTCAGCGCTCAAGAGATGCCCCCGCCAGATGTTGATTCCCCTCACCCACCAGTGGAGGGTGGCTGAGGGGGACAATGTACTGAGTACAGTGGGGTAGTGTCAGTCAGGGAGGCAAGTATTTATTTTTTTCTTCTTAAGGGGAACCTGTCGCCTGAATTTGGCGGGACCGGTTTTCGGTCATATGGGCGGAGTTTTCGGGTGTTTGATTCACCCTTTCCTTACCCGCTGGCTGCATGCTGGCCACAATATTGGATTGAAGTTCATTCTCTGTCCTCCGTAGTACACGCCTGCGCAAGGCAATCTTATTGGATTGAAGTTCATTCTCTGTCCTCCGTAGTACACGCCTGCGCAAGGCAATCTTATTTGATTGAAGTTCATTCTCTGTCCTCCGTAGTACACGCCTGTGCAAGGCAATCTTATTCGATTGAAGTTCATTCTCTGTCCTCTGTAGTACACGCCTGCGCAAGGCAATCTTATTGGATTGAAGTTCATTCTCTGTCCTCCGTAGTACACGCCTGCGCAAGGCAATCTTATTGGATTGAAGTTCATTCTCTGTCCTCCGTAGTACACGCCTGCGCAAGGCAATCTTATTTGATTGAAGTTCATTCTCTGTCCTCCGTAGTACACGCCTGCGCAAGGCAATCTTATTCGATTGAAGTTCATTCTCTGTCCTCTGTAGTACACGCCTGCGCAAGGCAATCTTATTGGATTGAAGTTCATTCTCTGTCCTCCGTAGTACACGCCTGCGCAAGGCAATCTTATTTGATTGAAGTTCATTCTCTGTCCTCCGTAGTACACGCCTGCGCAAGGCAATCTTATTTGATTGAAGTTCATTCTCTGTCCTCCGTAGTACACGCCTGCGCAAGGCAATCTTGCCTTGCGCAGGCGTGTTCTGTCCTCTGTAGTACACGCCTGCGCAAGGCAATCTTGCCTTGCGCAGGCGTGTACTACGGAGGACAGAGAATGAACTTCAATCCAATATTGCGGCCAGCATGCAGCCAGCGGGTAAGGAAAGGGTGAATCAAACACCTAAAAACTCCGCCCATATGACCGAAAACCGGTCCCGCCAAATTCAGGTGACAGGTTCCCTTTAACTTCTCATGGTTCATTCATAAAAGGGATATCAGTAGTGGATAACACCTTAACCTTTCATGGTATCCCAGGGCCTTATGATAAAACTATACAGCCCCTAATTATAGATGTCATACAGTATGATGTCCAAACATTTCCATACAGATTCCGAAATAACAATGCTAAATTGTCCCAACATCACCAAACACTATAATATTTTATCATTGAACATTGCTAAGCAAAAGTAATATACAAGTATCAAGTAGCAGTAATGCTTAAGCACATACCACCAGTGTTAGCGCCTGTGATTTCCCCCTAAGGAGGAGTTTGTGATGCACCATCAAAGGTTAATCTAAAATATTAAAGGCAATCTGTCAGCAGGTTTTTGCTATTTAATCTGAGAGTAGCATAATATAGGGCAGGAGAGCCTGTGGACAGGGAAGTGACACTTATTAGGCTGTGTGTTATAGTTTCAATACAATCAATAAGTGTTTTATCATCAGGAGATTATCACTGCAGGACTACATCTCACATGCACAGCAGTAAGGCCAATCTGTGTAACCGCTCCCACACCACTGATTAGCAGCTTGCTGACAATGCACAGTTTACACAGGAAGCTGCCAGTCAGTGGTGTTGGTGGGGCTATACATAGAGCAGAACTCTCAAAACAACACCAAGCAGCCCAGTAAGTGATATATCCTTGGAATCAAGCTTCCATGCACTATATTATGCTGCTCTCAGGTTATATAGCAAAAACCAGTAGACAGATTCCCTTTAAAAAGGTATATGTACTATGCGATAAGACAGAAAATAAATTCAAGACAAGTCAGAGTTTACAATAGCCAGAACCATTTCTCACCTTGGTTCCTCCCGTAATCCACCAACCACTGAGAAATGCAAATAATATCCTGCAAGATTCCCTCTGGAAGGTGCTCCAGCACCCCTTCCTCCTGCCCCTCTATCTCTTCATCAGTACCAATCAGGTCCAAGATAAGGATGGGAGGAACGGGCTTACTGTGTCTCTGCAGGAGGTTCCTGAACTCGGCATCCAGGGATTCTTTACCTCTTTCAAATAGTGATTTCTACAAACAATAGCAAAATAATTATTCCACCTTGCCTTTCAGGGCATGCTTTCACGGTGTGAGATGAGAACTACTGTAGCCATCCACACCTGACTAGCTCAAAGGGCTTATCTCATCAGCGACAACCCCCAAAGAGGACCTGTCATCTCTCTTTGCAGGTCTATTGTATGAAATATCAAATCTCTCTACATTAGCTGTTATTAGAAGTCTACTGTGTGTGGACCGTTAGGGGTGTATCCCAAAACACGCTCTTTAATCATTTGGTGTCAGTGTCGAACTGTGAAGGGTCTCACCCTTGTAGACAAGAGGATTGACAACACCCAGATGTTCATTTAAAATACATTTCTAAGAGGAATAACAGAAGTACAACGTTCTAAGAAAACATGCTTCAGGATTATTTTATGGCCAATTCAATCAGACAGGTCCTCTTTAAAGTTGAAGACCATCTGCCTTAAAGGGGTTGTCCAACAGAGGGCAACGGCTTCTTAAAAGCACCAGGATGCAGCATAAACTAAACTTGATACTTAACTCAAGTTCCAATGTCAGCCAGTGTCTCCTAAAGATCATGTAACACAATGTCACCTGACTGCTGCAGCTAATCGGTAGGAGGCGATTGGCTACACGCTTCACGTTTGTTCAAGCGGATGAACACTTGAATGGAAATGTGTAGGCTCTAATACTGAGTCGTAGTCATCTCGTGACATTGTCATGAGACCGGCGTGGGAAACAGTGTTGATATCATAGGAAGAGCGCTGGAATGAGAATTAACCCCTTCATGACCATGGGATTTTTCATTTTCCAGTGTTCGTTTTTCACTCCCCTCCTTCCCAGAGCCATAACTTTTTTATTTTTCCGTCAATATGGTCATGTGAGGGCTTATTTTTTGCGGGACGAGTTGTACTTTTGAACGACATCATTGGTTTTAGCATGTCGTGTACTAGAAAACGGGAAAAAAATTCCAAGTGCGGTGAAATTGCAAAAAAAGTGCAATCCCACACTTGTTTTTTGTTTGGCTTTTTTGCTAGGTTCACTAAATGCTAAAACTGACCTGCCATTATGATTCTCCAGGTCATTACGAGTTCGTAGACACCAAACATGACTAGGTTATTTTTTAACTAAGTGGTGAAAAACAATTCCAAACTTTGCTAAAAAAAAATAAAAAAAAAAAAATTGCGCCATTTTCCGATACTCGTAGCGTCTCCATTTTTCGTGATCTGGGGTCGGGTGACGGCTTATTTATTGCGTGCCGAGATGACGTTTTTAATGATAGCATTTTGGTGCAGATACGTTCTTTTGATCACCCGTTATTGCATTTTAATGCAATGTCGCGGCGACCAAAAAAACGTAATTCTGGTGTTTCTAATTTTTTTCCCGCTACGCTGTTTAGCGATCAGGCTAATGCTTTTTTTTAATTGATAGATCGGGCGATTCTGAGCGCGGCGATACCAAATATGTGTAGATTTGATATTTTTTTTATTGATTTATTTTGATTGGGGCGAAAGGGGGGTGATTTAAACTTTTATATTTTTTTTATTTTTTTAACATTTTTTTTTTACTTTTGCCATGCTTCAATAGCCTCCATGGGAGGCTAGAAGCAGGCACAACGCGATCGGCTCTGCTACATAGCAGCGATCTGCTGATCGCTGCTATGTAGCAGAAATGGAGGTGTGCTGTGAGCGCCGACCACAGGGTGGCGCTCACAGCCACCGGTGATCAGTAACCATAGAGGTCTCTAGGACCTCTATGGTTACCATCCAGACGCATCGCCGACCCCCGATCATGTGATGGGGGTCGGCGATGACGTCATTTCCGGCCGCCCGGCCGGAAGCGGTAGTTAAATGCCGCTGTCTGCGTTTGACAGCGGCATTTAACTAGTTAATAGGTGCGGGCAGATCGCGATTCTGCCCGCGCCTATTACGGGCACATGTCAGCTGTTCAAAACAGCTGACATGTCCCGGCTTTGGTGCGGGCTCACCGCGGAGCCCTGCATCAAAGCAGGGGATCTGACCTTGGACGTACTATCCCGTCCAAGGTCAGATAGGGGTTAAAGAGGTCTTGTCACGTACTCAAAAAATTTAGTTAAATTGTTTGCAAAAATCTCAGCGCTCCTCTCATTCTGCCGCCCTTTTTAGTTTTGCGCTGCGTCACAACTGTAGAGCTATTCACAATTACTGCTTTCGGAGAGACGTATGTGAAATCTCTGTTTTATAGTCCAACTGGGTATTTCTCCAGAGTCTTTTCCGTGAAGTATGGGGGTGCTTTCAACCCTCCCTCCCAGGGGCTGCCAATCACAGCTCGGCAGTGCCTGAGACAGCTACATCAGCTGCTGAGCTGTGATTGAAGTCGTTTGGGAGAAAAGTGTGAAAGCGCATGATCCCAGCAAAAATGCTGAAGAATCACTTTGTTGGACTGCAAAGCACAGATTTCACATACTGTGTTTCAAAAGCAACAAATGTGAATATTACTGCAGTGGAATATGCTTTGCAGTCTAACTGTGCGTTTCTTCAGCATTTTATTGGGGGTCATGAGCTTTCACGCCTCCCTCCCTTCTTGAAGCTGCCTAGCTATGATCGACAGCGTCTGGAAGGAGAGGTGAAAGCAAAAACCACATAAAAGACTATGTAGACATTTCCAATTGGACTATAAAATCTGAGATTTCACATACTGTGCTCCAAAAACAATAAATGTGTATATCTCTGCAATGGAGCGGCGCAGCAATAAAAAAAAAATATATGGAAAAATCAGGGGATCTCAAGGATTTTTAGAAAGTATTCAATTTTTTTATTTTCGCAAAGTCCTATTTAAATTCAAAATAGGTTTTATAATCAGCAAATATACACCTATAGATATGCAAGCAACATACCACTCTGTTTAACTCAGGGCTGTCTGGATTGTTATCTTGAAAATACTCTACAGCCTTCTGAATTTTGGCAATACAGCTCAGGTATTCCTCCAGCCGTCCTGACGGTCTAGAAAAAGAAAATTAATATATGAAGTAAAGTTTATAAATTCATATGCACAAGGAAACGGCTCTCTTATATGAGTACAGAGAACTAGTGGTCTAACTAATCTTTACTGTAGCGCGGGAACACACAAGTGCTTTTATCAGTTTCAAATGGACTCTTGCATCAAAGACAGGCTTAAAAAATATATATATAAATGTCCAAATAGGGATGGAAGATACTTTTTAGACAATTTCTCCAAACCTGTACAGAATGACTGAAGAGAGGAAACGTGAAGAGGGGTCACTCATGAATGTTCTAATTGGTAGGATGGTAGGAAGAAGCAAGGATTATAGAGGAATTTCAGGATTCTAATTACTGAAGCTTATGTGGCTCAGTATCTGTACAGTATTGATCATTTTCATTTCCTCACTGATAGTTTAATTAGTGAAGATGTAAAAGGAAATTAATAGCAGGTACTAATTGCCATAGTTAATGTACTTTTCCTTTATTTTTTAGGTTAAGAAAATGTAAGAAAAATTATATGTGAGAAAGAGAGGTCAGACAATGGCATGGCTGTGACACTACTGTTCTTTGACCCAACACGTTATTCCTTATTCCAAGGTCTACGTGCATTCGGATGCAATCTTTGGTTGATTCATAGTTTTAGCTCAGGGTCGGACACACCGAATGTGGGCTGCACATGGGAGAAGGGAGCTCAGCACTCATTTGGTGTCTGTTTGGGCCTTTAATACCTCCCATATGGTATACCAGAAGCAGGGTACCACGCTTAGCTGATTATTAACATATTGTACCTTACTGTTAATTTTCTGTGCACCCTATTTCATTTAGGGAAAGGGAGAGAGCCTTTGTTGAGTGGGGGCGGCACTGCGCAGGATTAAGGGTGCCAACCTCCGCTGGTAGGTGGGGAGTACATTGTAACTTATTAGGGTGATCTCTCTTCCATCCATCATAATTTACAGACCATTATCGTATGGGGTGATAATACATTTTTGTTGTGTACTGTGTTATATTAACCCCTTAATGACCGCCAATACGTCTTTTAACTGACCTGAGATATAAGAGAATAGCCTCACCATACAGATGACAATCCAGCATCTGTCGGTTGTACACTATAGCTGACAACTTGCTGTACCAGCCACGATCAGTATTTGCACCATCTAAATCTGTTTAACCCCTTAGATGCTGCTGTCAATAGTGACTACATCATTATAAATGGTTAACAGAGTGTGGGGGCTTCTTCTTTGTCACAATTGGTGCCCTCAGATCATGATTTTGTTGTCCTGATGTTTGCCATGGCAATTCATGACCAAATAGCGGCTTTAGAGTCTGATTGCTGTAGTAATCTGTTCAGAAGTTAGCAACATTTAGGTGGTAAAAATACACATTTTCATTTCTGTCATACCACTTTGCATTAATTCCTGTAAAGCACCTGAAGGGTTAATAAACTACCTGACAGCAGTTTTCAATATGTTTAGGGGTGCTGTTTTTAAAATAGTATCACGTTTGTGGGTTTCCCAATATATGGGACCCCTAAAGTCACTTCAAACATGGATAAGTCCCTAAAAAAATAAATTTTGTAAATTTCTTTGAAAAAATGAAAAATTGCTGCTACATTTTTAAAGCTCCTAAAATGCTAACAAAATAAAATAACATTTTACAAATGGTGCTGATGTAAAGCATACATGTGGGAAATGTTATTTATTAATGGTTTGCTGTGGTATGACCATCTGGATTAAAGGGATAATCATTCAAATTTAGAAAATTGCTAATTATTTAAATTTTTTCTCAAATTTTTGATATTTTTTATAAATAAACACAAAAAATGTTGAACAAAATTTACCATTATCATAAAGTATAATGTGTCACGAAAAAACAATCTCAAAATCACTGGGATTTGTTGAAGCGTTGCAGAGTTATTACCACATAAAGTGACACTGGTCAGATTTCAAAAATTTGGCTCGGTCACTAAGGGGTTAAATTATTTATATTTACATTAAAATCTATGTTTTATATGACTATCTATAATTTGATATAGAACATGAGAAAAATAGGGATATAGTTTAATATAGTCAAAATTTGTAAATTTATTAGGAGTGTTATACAACATATAAATAGATAAAAGTACATAGACTACGATCAGGTAATGAATTGTGGACAGTATGTCCTGACTACAAATGATCTTATTTATTGGGGTACAAAGGTGCTTATGTGCCGTGAAGACAAACCCTTTCAGTTAAAAGAATAATATATAGTAAGAATACAAGTGTCACAGTGATTCTGGTAAACCACGTGCTACATAGAAGGTAGGACAGGGTTGTACGCTCGCATATGTGCTTACCCATAGCGTTGCTGAGTCAGGACCTGTGTCCACCACCGCCAGAAAATCTACATTTTATATGACTATCTATAATTTGAGTATTTGTCCCGATCCATTTTTGGATTAATGGTAGCTCTGGTTCCACTCGGTTGTAAAAGTAGCTTTTTTCCTTTCAACACTCAACACAGAATTTTTGGCGTAAGGGAAACATGTGAATGTTCTGGGTCATAAATTTTCTGCTTGCGAACAGGACCCTCAATACTATTGGTAATTTGTAGAATTATGTGTTACTCTGTAATGTCTGATATTGTCTGTACATGTCCCCTCTAATTTGTAAAGTGCAGAATATGCTGGCGAAATAGAAATAAAATAATTATTATTAGTGTGCATGTTAAAGCAGTTGTACCAAGTTTGAAGATATCCATAGCATAAGGGATAACTTCATGTTCACTATGGGACTGACCATTGGGAACCCCACCAATCCTGAGCAAGGGGGCCATAAAAATTCCTGTATGAATAAAACAGCGGTCAATCGTACACACCTCAGCTCCATTCATTTTTTACGGGGCCGCCACAGGTAGCCAAATGCAGACCAGGTTCTTGGGATTGGTGAGGATCACAGTGGTTGGACGATTGGGAAGTTATCTTCTATCCTATTTACAGAGCTTAATTTCCAAACTTGGCACAACCCTTTTAATACATTGATTGAACATTATGGAGGGTGGAGGCCAGACAAGTGCCCTGCACAGGAGACCTTTGATGTTGGTGTCAGTCTTGGTTCTGTTAGACTACATCCAGCCATATGTCATCCAGGACATGAAGCAGTGAATAGACTGCATGGATGACACCAGCTAAACCCCCAAGACTTGCTGTGCAAATTCGATGTAGATTTTAGAATAGAGAACAGCAAGAAAGCATTACCACTGCCATTGGCCAGATATATCAGTATAGAACACATCACCAGGGTTACTCTGGTTTTCAATGGAATTTGACTTTAAAGGGTGGTTTAAATGTGACCCGTCAAGAATCCTCTATTCTGTTTCAGTAAATACTAGTATTTCATTAAAAAAAAACAACAACATTATAATATGAATATCTTCGCACAACTCTGAATTAGGCCATTTCTATGAAAACCATACTGGAAATGGCCCAAAAGTTACTACTGGATGTTATGATTCCTTTTGTCAAGGTTCTGATAAAATATTGTCACAGTGTGAAGGGAAATGCCTCAATGACAAGGGTAGTGGTTACAGTCAGTTATCAATTTTATCATATTTCCAGGAAGATTAGCAGATGAACTGCAGAACAATGACTAAAACAGGCATAAATAATAACATTCCAATATGAATGTGAGCATTCCCCTAAAACCATAGGTAATTTCCTATTCTGACCCTTTTCTGTGAAGCACTTTAACATTTTTTAACAATATGACAGAAAAGAAAAAACTAATGACTCATAGTGGTAGAAACATCTAAGCCCCTAGTCCGTTTCTTACCCATCTCTGATGACTTTTTCGGTCTCGGTGGCCACATGGTAGTAACTAATCACATGATCTAGACAGGAAAGAGTACTGTCCACATTTTCCTGCAGCCGCTGCAGGGTCTCTGTTTGCTTGTGGACGGGAATGATAGAATTTTCCAACTTCATGAGTCGACTTTCAAAAGAAGAAAGAATGGACACCTGCACGGAAATAATAAGGTCAAAGCTAACAGTTTAAGTCATAGAAAGCTTTCGTATTTCAGAGGAAGCCTGGCTGTGCACTTTAGATAGCAGTCATACAATTGTTCATTTGACTAACAGCTATTGCTCCCAACCAGATCCCTCCTTGCCTGCATGTGTTGTCAATGGGCATAGGGGATCGTCTTTTCTCTGACATTCACTGTTGCCAAGATCGTAGTGTTAAACCAACATTAATCTAATGTGTACCATTAGCTAAAAATCACATATTAAAACGCATTAATTACATTGCGGCATCTTCACAAATGTGTCCATGGTCCTTGAGGCCCCAGATTTGAAATATTTTTGATGAATGTGTATTTTTAATACTTAATGACTTGCCTAAACTGAGACTCTGTTGTTGTATTTCTGTTTGTTTGCCATGTACCAACTTAGTAACCAAAAATCTCTACTATGTCATCTTCTCCAAGCTGCCAAAACAGTCTTCCGGCATTATTGAAGGAGTGATTTTCTGAGGTTTCCCAGGTCAGTGTATGGGGGAGCTGATAACCCAAACGCCAGAGGCAATCCATAAACATAGTATCATGTGGCTCTACTGGGAAGCTTTTCTGTCCTCCCCGTCATACAAGTATGACTCCTATAAAGAAGTCCCATCTGCAAACTACCTGATAACTCTCGCCTTCTGGTGGCATTGTCCATTTTCTTGGACTCACTAGTGTTTCTGCTCTTCACTGCCTTGTCTACTTTTTTCCCCTCTTTTACTTCTTATCTGCTATAATTTCCCTGTTTTCTTAGGTCTTCACACTCGAAACCCCATTTTTGAACACTTTTATACAGTCACCCTTGAAATTGTTCCAAAAAAAAAAAAAAAGTGTTTTTCCCCAGAAAATGATTACATTTACACATGTTTACTTCCTTTGTGTTTATTGGAATGACACACACACACAAAAACAGAGCACAAAAGACAAATTGTACATAATTTCACATAAACCCCCAAAAATGGGCCAGCAAAAATTGTTGGCACACAACTGTTTCAAGCATATGATCCTCTTTCAAACTCACCTGTGGCAAGTAACAGATGTGTGAAATATGAAAATCACAATCGGAAACCAGATAAAAAGGGGAGAAGTTGACTCAATTTTTTGCATTGTGTGTTTGTGTGCGCCACACTAAGCATGGAGAACAGAAAGAGGAGAAGAGAACTGTCTGAGGACTTGAGAACCAAAATTGTTGAAAAATATCAACAATCTTGAGCTTACAAGTCCATATCCAGAGATCTTTATTTTTGTTTGTCCATGGTATGCAACATAATCAAGAAGTTTACAACCTATAGCACTATAGCTGTGGACATGACCGGCAGAGAAAAACTGATGAAAGCTAGCAATGCATGATAGTCCAGATAGTGGATAAGGAACCCAAATCAAGTTCCATAAAATTCAGTTTCAGTGCGAACTATCCGTCAACATTTGAATGAAATGAAACACCATGACAAAACAAAGCTAGACTGCAGTCAAAATCCTACTGGGAAAGGGTCTTATAGACAGATGATACCAAGATAGAGATTTTTAGTAAAGCAAATAATTTTACTTTTTACTGAAAATGGAATGAGGCCAACAAAGAAAAGAACACAGTACATACAGTCAAATATGGTGGAGGTTCAAACATATTTTGCTGCCTCTGGCATGGGGGTGCCTTGACTGTGTCCAAGGCATCATGAAATCTGAAGATTAACAAAGGATTTTGGGTCTCAATGTAGTGCCCAGTGTCAGAAAGAAGGATTTTTGATATTCACCGTAAAATCTTTCTTGGAGCCTTCACTGCGGGACATAGGTAACTATGGGTGTATGCTGCTGCCGCTAGGAGGCTGACACTAGGCAACAAAAGAGTTAGCTCCTCCTCAGCATGGAACACCCTCAGACTGACACAAAGCTTGGCAGTTCGTGAAAATGCAGTAGAAAAAAAGCAACAATAAAAAAAGCTTCAGCCCTGCTCTATGTAGCAAATATGCTCACTTACTATGAGCGCCGACCACCAGGCAGTGCTCATAACGATCCAGCAATGACAACCACAGGGGTCTCCTGCTAACCCCGGGTTGTCATGCAAACCCATCGGCAAGCGACGGTAATGTGACACAGGCACCGATGGGAGGAGGTAAAGACGCGCTTTCGGCCTAACCATGTTATATGCCGCTGTCAGTGTTTGACAGCGCATTTAACATGTTAACAGCCGTGGGTGAATCGCGATTCCACCCGTGGCTGTTCCGGGCACATGACAGCTGATGAGATCAGCTGTTATGTGCCAGAAAAGGTGCGGGCTCCTCGCCGGAGCCTGCACCAAACAGGGGGAGTGATCGTCATTGGATGTTAAGGTGTTAAACTTTTACATTTTCTTAAAAACATTTTTTTTTTTTTTACTTTTGGCATGCTTCAATAGAGTCCATGGGAGACTAGAAGCTGCCATTACCTAATCAGCTCTGCTACATACTGGCGCTGATGAGTTCGCCTATATGTAGCTGAATTACTCACTTGCTATGAGCGCCGACCACTGGGCGGTGCTCACAGCAAGCCTGCAGTGACAACCATAGAGGTCTCCAGGATACTTCTGGTTGTCATGCCAACCCATCGGTGACCCGCGATTACGTGACAAGGGTCACCGGTGGGCGGATTTCCAGCACGATTGCCAGAACTGCATGTTAAATGCTGCTGTCAGCGTTTGACAGCGGCATTTAACTGGTTAATAGCCGCGGGTGGATAGCAATTCCACCCGCGGTTGCTCCGGGAACACATCACCTGTTTAAAACAGCTGACGTGCCGGGAAAGATGTGGGCTCACCGCCGGAGGCCGCATCAAAGGGAGGGAGTCCGACATTGGCATACTATTATGCCCGATGTCGGAAAGGGGTTAAGGTGAGTACCAAAAAAAAACTTCTTTCTCTATCACTTTATTGGTGGACAAAGGTAACCATGAGATGTCCTAAAGCTGTCCCAAGGGAGGGAACAGAATATTTTTCTCAAATCAGGTCAGGCGACTGCCGCTTGCAGCATCTTTCTACCTACGCCACCATCAACCAAGGCATAGGTATGTACCCTGTAGAATCTCGGCAGTGATGGCCTCCCCCTCTGGAAGGGAGTCCTCGCTCCTGCAGGGGGTGGTCTATCCTTAACTCGAACTTAAGACGACCCTCAGGAATGACAAACTAGTCATCCGAATGCCAGAAGGATGCTGTTCTTGACAGGTAGAGATGTAAGGCTCTGACTACATCTGGCTTGTGGAGAGACCTTTCAAGAGGATGGACAGGGGACAGGCAGAAGAAAGGATAATATACTCGTTGATCGGGGATGGGGAAACTACCTTGGGAAAGAATGAAGGAAAAGGTTGTAGGACCACCTTGCCCTGATAGAAGAGCTGCCAAGTCTAAAACCTGTCTGATGGAAGTGATTGCAACCAAGAAGGTAACCTTCGACAAGAGAAAGGAAGACGCGATGTCCTGAATGGGTTCAAATTGAGAGAACCTAAAAACTAGGTAAAGGTCCCACGGGTCTACAGGGAAACGATATTGAGGCACTAGATGGGCAAATCCCTGAAGGTCTTGACCTGGGGACAAGAGGGGAAATTCTGTTGAAACTGAATTGAGAGCGCAGAGACCTGACTCTTGAAAGTACTAAGAAACAAAAAGGCGTTTAGGACGCCAGGATTGATGGAAGGGAAAAAGACATAGGAGCTGTGTGGCTGTCTTCACACCAGCAAAAGACCTTCCAGGTCCGATGATAAATGCGTTAGGACTAGGGTTTCCCCACCCTGATCATGGTTTGTATGACCCTAGACGAGAAGCCTGCCTCCCTCAGGACCACGTCTTCAATGGCCATGTCATTAAATTGAGAGAACAAGAATTCTGGTATAAGAGGGGATCCTGAGATAGTAGATCTGGTTAGTCTGGGTGTTTCCAGGGTACATCTGAGAGTAGGTTGACTAACTCTACATACCAGGCTCTTCTAGGCCAGTCTGGAGCCACTAGAATGACTGGAACTCCTTCTGCCTTGATCTTCTTGAGGAGATTGGGGATCAGAGAGAAAGGTGGAAAAAAGTCCGGAAGTTGAAACTAAGGCGATGGAATGACAAGGACGTCATAATCGACTGCCACGGCATTGCGAGACCTGGCCACAAATCGAGGGACCTTGTGATTCAAACAAGTTGCCATCAGATCGATGTTGGGAGTGCCCCACCTATGTTCAAACACAGAGGGACCACTCTTCCAAAGAGAGGCCCTGATGGCTTAGGGAGTCAATAACCTAGTTGTTCACACCTGGAAAGTGCACCGATATTGCTGGCACGTGCCGCTCGACCCAAGCAATCATCCGTGAAACCTCTAACATGATGGACTTGCTGCATGTCCAGCCTTGATGGTTTACATATGCCACGGCCGTGGCACTGTTGGATTCAATGCAAACTGGTCAGCCTGCTAGAAGGTCCTGCAAATGAAGAAGAGAGGTAGATGAATCTGATTTCCAGAAGGTTGATGGGAAGAGAGATTTTCTGTGAATTCCAGAAACCCTGGACTCTGTGTGGAAGAAAGACTACCTAACATCCGAGGAGTCTACCGTCTGTTGTGACAACTTTCCAAGTTGCCAGTGGAGAGGGAGGAATGATCTACCGTGCCGAATGGAGAGGCTCCACCATGCCAATGACTGCCTCACTCGGAGGCAGAAGTATGGGGGGATCCAGGGAAGAGATCATTTTGTCCCAAGCTGACAGGAGGGCCAGTTGCAGGTGACGGGTATTGAACTGTGGGTAAAGGACGGCTTCCATTATGGCAGTCATGTTTCCTAGTACTCTCATACAGAGTCAAACAGAATGTGCGTATGGGCGTCTTAGTGCCGAGATCTTCTCCTCTAAAGAAGGTATGAGCGGTATCAAACAGCATGCCTAGAAAAACTAGATGCTGGGCCTTGATCAGAGAAAACTTCCTTCGCCGTGTTGACTACCCAGCCTAGATGGCTAAGAGTGTCCAGGGTGATCTGAAAACTTTTGCCACAGTTAACGTCAAGGTGGGGGAAGATTACTATCCCGTTAGTGAAGAATGGCCATGACCGACGCCATAACCTTCGTAAACACTCTGGTGGCAGAGGCCATTCCGAAGGGGAGAGTTGTGAACTTGTAGCGGTCTCCCAAGACCGTGAAGCGGAGAAACTCATTTTAGAGGGGTTGGCTATATTATAGTCTAAACACCTATAAATGGCCTGTTATACAATAGGGTACTTCCAATACACAGCAAATGCAAAAAAAAACATGGAAGCAAAAACCCAGCATCATATTAATAATCTTTATTAGAAATATATCAAAGAAAACAAAATCAAGATAAAAACCAGTGGGAGTGTTAGGCCGGGGTCACACTAGACCGTAATACGGACGAGTGCAAGGCGATAAAAAAATCGCATAGCACTCGTCCCAATGTTAATCAATGGGGCAGCTCCCATCATCCGATATTTTCTCGGCCGTATTCAGGATCCGAGTGAAATCGCAGCATGCTGCGATTGTCAGCGTTTCTCCGCCGAGAATCGCCAATGAAAGTCTATGGGGGTGAGAAAAAATAGCACAGCACACGGACCAGCAGTGTGACTTGCGAGAAATTCTCAGGCATTGGGCAGGTGACAGGAAAGGCTCAGCCATTATTTGCTCATTTTGCAAGTGTGTGAGAAAATCTCACCATACGGATGCCATACGGATGTCACACGGATCATTTAATGCGAGAAAATCGCATCCTCGCACTGCACACGGATCATTGTTTTGGTAACATTTGTGCGATTCTCGTCCGTCAAAAACGGACCGTTTTTTTATACGTTGTGTGTGTCCCCGGCCTTACACAAAGAACCCCACTAACCCAAGTGTCAAACCCCACAAACCCCAACGCGCATTTCCAGGAAGAATCTAAAGAATCTATTTCTTTTCTATCTCCTGTCTGCAACACCTCAGTGCTTTGCAACTTTGATTACCATTATGTGAATTGGGACATTCCGTTTTTGATGTCTGATCTTGAGTTGTAACAAAAGAAAGTCAAAACCGCACCCTTTTCTTTATAGATTGAAGGTCTCAGCAGACACAAGGGCGAACGTCCAAAACCAGGGAGCCCATCCCGGACAGTACCAAGACCACAAAGAACAAAAAGACAGCTCCACAATGGATGGTGAAAAAATAAGAGCTTACATTTATTCTGCCTCCTGTAGAGACGTTTCGGCTTGATAAAGGTCTATTGACCGAATCGTCACTACAGGAGGCAGAATAAATGTAAGTTCTTATTTTTTCACCATCCTTTGTGGCGCTGTCTTTTTGTTCCTTGTGGTCTTGATCTTGAGTTGTGTCTCATCTAGGATTTATCCCTCATTGTGCCACGTTTTGGCATTAATATATATAGTAGGTGTTTGCAGATTGTGAATTATCTATGTTACTGCTCTGGAGTTGTACATTTACTTTGTGATTTTGTTTGCTCTTGGGCTAGTGGGTTTTCTCTCCTCACACTCCCACTGGTTTTTCTCTTGATTTTATTTTCTCTGATATATTTCTAAGGCCAAGTTCACACGTTCAGTATTTGGTCAGTATTACACATCAGTATTTGTCAGCCAAAACCAGGAGTGGAACAATCAGAGGAAATGTATAATAGAAACACGTCACCACTTCTGCATTTATCATCCTTTCCTGGTTTTGGCTTACATATACTGAGGTAAAAAACTCACCAAATACTCAACGTGTGAACGTGGCCTTATAAATATTATTATTTATTCGGGTTTTTTGCGTCCATTGATTTTGGATTTATTGTATATGTGTGTAGACGTCTTGTTTCACCCCTAACAGATTTTGTTGGGGAAAATAATAAAGGTCAACATGCCCAACCCTCTCTTTTAGCACTCACCATGTTGTTGGTCAGCTGATCACTCTTCTCCAGACTCTCTTTGATGAATGTCAGCATTTCCTCTTCCTGTAAAATGGAAGTCAGTGTTAGTGATCCGGATGTTCTTCTGACGTTCTCCTCTTCTCGTACCTTTGTTACAGGCCATTCTCATGTCCCAAGCAGATGGAAACCTCACATCACAGGGGAATGAACCATCCTACACTATTAGGGCCACTGACCCCTCTGTCCTGAATGGTTCCGTATGGTCCATGCTCCGGTATCATAAGAAATGTCACCAGTATGACACATGTAATGACTTAGGCTATGTGCACACGTTCAGGAATTCATGCAGAAAATTCCTGTGAAAATCCGGACATTTCTGGCAGATTTCCGCAGGAAATCCGCATGCGTTTTTTTGCGCGTTTTTTGCGCGGTTTTGACGTGGTTTTTGCGCGTCTTTTTCCGGACATTTCCCAATGCATTAGACAGTGGGAAAACCGTGAAAAAAATGCAAAATTAATGAGCAGGGTCATTATTTTTCCGCAATGCGTTTTTCATGCGGAAAAACGGACATCATGTGCACAGAAATTGCGGATTTCATAAAAAATGATGGGATGCTTAATGTATGCAGATTATTTGCAGTTTTATAGCGTTTTTATAGCGCAAAAACGTTAGAAAACGTCAAAAAATCTTCAACGTGTGCACATAGCCTTACAGTGGACCTGTCACGGCTCCCAACAGGAATGTTTAGTAAGAACTTGCAGCCCCATAAAATAATTCAACACTCTGAAGTTTATTAGTCCTGGGAATGTTAGTTGACAATTGGGCATTGCCAGTCTCTCCTTGTCAATGGGGTGTGTCCTAATAACGTCCTAAATGTGGAAAACGCCTTTAACACCCAGTTGTCAACAAACAATTCCAGGAGGCATAACAGATTAATGACATGCTAAGGGAAGAACAGAGGCACAGCATTAGGCTGTATGAGAACAGAGATTAGGGCACATGGATGGGTGCAGGGACGGCGTCAGCACCCGGCATACCCGGGCAAATGCCGGAGCCCTGGCGAGACAGGGGGGCTCATTCAGGGCCGGCGTTAGGGGCAGGCAGCTGCCTAGGGCCCCCGCTCCCCCAGGGGCCCTCGGCTAGCGGCACATCATGCAGCCACTATGGGGCCTCTGTGAGGCAGGGGGGCCCGCCTGTCGCCAGCGCCAACTCTCCCGCCGCATTGAACTATACCGGCGTCTGCCGGTAAAGTTCAAAGCAAATGATGGAGGAGAGAGCGTCACCTGACACTCCCTCTCCCATCATTCCCCACTCTGCCTCTTACACTGCGGGTGCGCGATGACGTCATCGCGCACTCGCTGTGTGTCAGGCAGTGCAGCGGCAGCCGCCGAGACCGGAGCAGGGAGCAGCGCAGGCACGTTGAGAGGTGAGGAGTGTTTATTTTTTGTAACTATAACAGTGAGTACTGGACTATGGGGCCATTCTTGGGGGATGGGGGCTGTGCTGTATACTACATGTCTGTGCTATATACTACATGGCTGTGTTATATACTACGTGGGCTGTGCATTATACTATATGGGCTGTTATATGCTACGTGGGCTGTGCACTATACGCTATGGCTGTTCTATATACTACGTGGGCTGTTATATGCTACGTGGGCTGTGCTATATACTACATGGCTGTTCTATATACTACGTGGGCCGTGATATATACTACGTGGGCTGTTATATGCTATGTCGGCTGTGCTGTATACTACATGGCTGTTCTATATACTACTTGGGCTGTTCTATATACTATATGGGCTGTTATATGCTACATAGGCTGTGCTACATACTACGTGGCTGTGTTATATGCTATGTGGGCTGTATTATATACTACATGGCTGTGTTATATACGATCATAAATCGTGGTATGTGTTAAAGGGGGAGGGGGAGGGGGGCCACTGAGACTCTTTCGCCCGGGGCCCTCAAAAACCTGGAGCCGGCCCTGGATGGGTGTCATAGAACCGGACAATGCAAGGAAACGGGGCCCTAATGTGACGGGCACAGGCAGCAGTGGCCGCACATGCGCAGTGCTGTTATGGACGTTTATAGTAGTGACAGCAGTAGTACACCCCGCCATGCACCACAGCACGTCACCTGCTTCAGCTTCTCCTCTATATCCCTCTTCCGGGAAGACGCATCCTCTGTAGGAATCATTGTGTCAGAATAACGGCCGAAAATGAGACAGAAGCCCGAGCTCCTCCGCCCTTCCTGCCGCTCGCCTCACAGGAATGACAGACAAGGACCTGGGTGACATCACCATCACATGAGCGTGACGTTCGTGTCATGTGACCGAGATGCGGCACTCAAGGCGCGGGTGGTTTAAATGCTGGGATTGAGGTGAGACAGATGTGGCGTTGCCTGCCCTGGATGCGGCGTGACGTATAGCCAGTTATGTATGTGCTGTACGGGAGGGGGCGCTGTGCAACAAGTGTGATGGAGGCAGTGAACGTACTTCGGGTCCTCTGCAGCACATGTATGCACTGTGCTGCAGGTGGCGCTGCGGAGCAGGGTGTAAGGTGCACTGTGCTGCAGGTGGCGCTGCGGAGCAGGGTGTAAGGTGCACTGTGCTGCAGGTGGCGCTGCGGAGCAGGGTGTAAGGTGCACTGTGCTGCAGGTGGCGCTGCGGAGCAGGGTGTAAGGTGCACTGTGCTGCAGGTGGCGCTGCGGAGTAGGGTGTAAGGTGCACTGTGCTGCAGGTGGCGCTGCGGAGCAGGGTGTAAGGTGCACTGTGCTGCAGGTGGCGCTGCGGAGCAGGGTGTAAGGTGCACTGTGCTGCAGGTGGCGCTGCGGAGTAGGGTGTAAGGTGCACTGTGCTGCAGGTGGCGCTGCGGAGTAGGGTGTAAGGTGCACTGTGCTGCAGGTGGCGCTGCAGAGCAGGGTGTAAGGTGCACTGTGCTGCAGGTGGCGCTGCAGAGCATAGCGTAAGGTGCACTGTGCTGCAGGTGGCGCTGCAGAGCAGGGTGTAAGGTGCACTCTGCTGCAGGTGGCTCTGCGGAGCAGGGTGTAATGTTCACTGTGCTGCAGGTGGCGCTGCGGAGTAGGGTGTAAGGTGCACTGTGCTGCAGGTGGCGCTGCGGAGTAGGGTGTAAGGTGCACTGTGCTGCAGGTGGCGCTGCGGAGTAGGGTGTAAGGTGCACTGTGCTGCAGGTGGCGCTGCGGAGTAGGGTGTAAGGTGCATTGTGCTGCAGGTGGCGCTGCGGAGTAGGGTGTAAGGTGCACTATGCTGCAGGTGGCGCTGCGGAGTAGGGTGTAAGGTGCACTGTGCTGCAGGTGGCTCTGCAGAGCAGGGTGTAATGTTCACTGTGCTGCAGGTGGCGCTGCAGAGCAGGGTGTAAGGTGCACTGTGCTGCAGGTGGCGCTGCGGAGTAGGGTGTAAGGTGCACTGTGCTGCAGGTGGCGCTGCGGAGTAGGGTGTAAGGTGCACTGTGCTGCAGGTGGCGCTGCGGAGTAGGGTGTAAGGTGCATTGTGCTGCAGGTGGCGCTGCGGAGTAGGGTGTAAGGTGCACTGTGCTGCAGGTGGCGCTGCAGAGTAGGGTGTAAGGTGCATTGTGCTGCAGGTGGCGCTGCGGAGTAGGGTGTAAGGTGCACTGTGCTGCAGGTGGCTCTGCAGAGCAGGGTGTAATGTTCACTGTGCTGCAGGTGGCGCTGCAGAGCAGGGTGTAAGGTGCACTCTGCTGCAGGTGGCTCTGCGGAGCAGGGTGTAATGTTCACTGTGGTGCAGCGGAGCAGGGTGTAATGTTCACTGTGGTGCAGCGGAGCAGGGTGTAAGGTGCACTCTGCTGCAGGTGGCGCTGCGGAGCAGGGTGTAATGTTCACTGTGGTGCAGCAGAGCAGGGTGTAATGTTCATTGTGGTGCAGCGGAGCAGGGTGTAAGGTGCACTCTGCTGCAGGTGGCGCTGCGGAGCAGGGTGTAATGTTCACTGTGGTGCAGCAGAGCAGGGTGTAATGTTCACTGTGGTGCAGCGGAGCAGGGTGTAATGTTCACTGTGGTGCAGCGGAGCAGGGTGTAAGGTGCACTCTGCTGCAGGTGGCGCTGCGGAGCAAGGTGTAAGGTGCACTCTGCTGCAGGTGGCACTGCGGAGCAGGGTGTAAGGTGCATTGTGCTGCAGGTGGCTCTGCGGAGCAGGCTGTAATGTTCACTGTGCTGCAGGTGGTGCAGCAGAGCAGGGTGTAAGGTGCACTCTGCTGCAGGTGGCGCTGCGGAGCATGGTGTAACATGCACTCTGCTGCAGGTGGCTCTGCAGAGCAGGGTGTAAGATGCACTGTGCTGCAGGTGGCGCTGCGGAGCAGGGTGTAAGGTGCACTGTGCTGCAGGTGGCGCTGCGGAGCAGGGTGTAAGGTGCACTCTGCTGCAGGTGGCGCTGCGGAGCAGGGTGTAAGGTGCACTGTGCTGCAGGTGGCTCTGCGGAGCAGGGTGTAATGTTCACTGTGCTGCAGGTGGCGCTGCGGAGCAGGGTGTAACATGCACTCTGCTGCAGGTGGCGCTGCGGAGCAGGGTGTAAGGTGCACTGTGCTGCAGGTTGCGCTGCGGAGCAGGGTGTAACGTGCACTGTGCTGCAGGTGGCGCTGCGGAGCAGGGTGTAACGTGCATTGTGCTGCAGATGGCGCTGCGGAGCAGGGTGTAACGTGCATTGTGCTGCAGATGGCGCTGCGGAGCAGGGTGTAAGGTGCACTGTGCTGCAGGTGGCGCTGCGGAGTAGGGTGTAAGGTGCACTGTGCTGCAGGTGGCGCTGCAGAGCAGGGTGTAAGGTGCACAGTGCTGCAGGTGGCGCAGCGGATCAGGGTGTAAGGTGCACTGTACTGCAGGTGGCGCTCTGGAGCAGGGTGTAAGGTGCACTGTGCTGCAGGTGGCGCAGCAGAGCAGGGTGTAAGGTGCACTGTGCTGCAGGTGGCGCTGCGGAGCTCGGTGTAAGGTGCACTGTGCTGCAGGTGGCGCTGTGCACTGTGCTGCAGGTGTGGCTGTGTAGCAGGGTGTAACGTGCACTGTGCTGCAGGTGGCTCTACGGAGTCTCTTCTGCTTGTTGCCTGTCCTTAGCAGTGGTTTCCTAGCAGCTATTTTACCATGAAGGCCTGCTGCACAAAGTCTCCTCTTAACAGTTGTTGTAGAGATGTGTCTGCTGCTAGAACTCTGTGTGGCATTGACCTGGTCTCTAATCTGAGCTGCTGTTAACCTGCGATTTCTGAGGCTGGTGACTCGGATAAACTTATCCTCAGAAGCAGAGGTGACTCTTGGTCTTCCTTTCCTGTGGCCGTCCTCATGTGAGCCAGTTTCTTTGTAGCGCTTGATGGTTTTTGCCACTGCACTTGGGGACACTTTCAAAGTTTTCCCGATTTTTCGGACTGACTGACCTTCATTTCTTAAAGTAATGATGGCCACTCATTTTTCTTAGCTGCTTTTTTCTTGCCATAATACAAATTCCAAGTAAAGAAAAACGAGTGGCCATCATTACTTTAAGAAATGAAGGTCAGTCAGTCTGAAAAATTGGGAAAAGTTTGAAAGTGTCCCCAAGTGCAGTGGCAAAAACCATCAAGCACTACTAAGAAACTGGCTCACATGAGGACCGCCCCAGGAAAGGAAGACCGAGTCACCTCTGCTTCTGAGGATAAGTTTATCCGAGTCACCAGCCTCAGAAATCACAGGTTAACAGCAGCTCAGTATCTCTTGTGATCTGTATTCCCACATCTCTTTCTGTGATGTCTATGCCCCCAGCATCTACTGTGATGTATGTGAGTCGCCCGCCAGGGCCATGGGGTACTCGGTACCGGGTCCGGTACTTAAAGGGGAATGTCACGGTGGTGGAAACCCGGTCCGTGGCCCTGGGTGCCCAAGTAAAAGGGAATGTCTTTAAAGGGGTTTGAAATAAAGTATGTGTTTGTGATGCCACCTGTGGTATTCGGTTAGTAGGGACCAATGCTGCTTAAAGGGGTCCTCTGGGGTGATGTTATGGCAGCTAAGATGGTATAACTTCCCACAGGTGAAGTATATCCCCAGGGTTCCCGGCGTGTAGATGAGGATGGTGAACGGTGCAGTAAAGAATGGAGGACACAGGTTTGCAGTCTCTTTACCTGGTTTACTAGAGACTTCAGATATCCACAGTCCAGGGCACCAGATCACAGGTACAGGCAGGGTCCGGCCGGATTAGAAGCAAGTTCAGAGTCCCCTGTACCAGGTGGAGATGAAAGCCTTCCTACCAGCGCTTTGGTGTAGTCCCTTGTTGCCTGTGGTTTCTATCAAGGTCCTTATAGTTCTCTCTGTCCTCCGTAAACACTAACGTGTATGACAGGTGTCTCGAGCCTTTTTACAGGGTCTCTATCATGACTCGGGCTCTATGCACCACTGTGTCTCCTGGGTATTAGGACGGACAGGTGAAGTGTAGTCCAGCTGTCCTGCCGGTTTCTGCTGTAAGTCTTGGGGTCCCTCACAACCTCGGTCTTCCGGCTACCGATGTCTGCGCTCTGCCAGGGAGGGAGCCCAGTTGCAGTTGTCCTCCCCTGTTATCACTCTCCTGTGCTTCACTCTCATGCACGCTCACTACATGCTGTTCTTCCTTCTGTATTCTCTCAATCCTGGAGCTACAAGGCGTACTATCCTGACCTGGTCTTTGACCACGCCAAATGGGTTTTTCTTCAGGTCTATGTAAAACAAATCAACTTTTTAGTGCAAAACGATGATGAACAGTATCTTTAACGGTTCATTGTAAAACCAGTAGAAAGCACCTGAATAGGTGGCAACTATATACAGAGAAAGTTTGTGGACCAGTCATTGTCTATGGCCTCAGTGTCTTTAAACAAATGAACTTTTAAGGGAAACCTGGTCAGGTTAAACTAAACCTTTAAATGGTTAACTTATTCACAGTCATATTCTTCTTCTTTCTTATCACCAGTTAGGAGAGACCTACATTGCTTCAAACAAATAGCAAAAAGTGTCTTTGTGCTAATAAAGTACCTTGTGTCACATATAACAAAGAGATAAAAAAAAAGTTGAACTCCCACAGTGTTGGGTATTATCTTCTCTGAGGTGCAGAGTGCTGCCACATCCTTGAGGAAAATGGAGAGATTTAGTATTTTGTGAGCATACTGGAGATAACCACTTGGTGGTGCAGTAGAGCTTCAGAATGCTCATCCAATTAATAATTTGGGAACTGATCAGTTTTCTGTTTATTTTTTTATAAATACTAATACCAATGTTTTTATGATTATCAGTTTTAATGTCCGCATGTGGAATTTTAGGAAAGCTTAAACGGGTATTCTCAAGTTTGAAATGTATCCCCTATCCATGGCATAGGTGATACCTTTCCGATTAATGGGGTTCCAACTGCTGGGGCCCCCAGTGATTCTGAGACCTGGGGCTCTGTGGGGCCCTATATGGATGGAGCAGTGGTTGATCATGTACACTACTGCTCTATTCACTCTTAATGAGAGCGCCGGAGGTAGCTGAGCACTGCGCTTGTCTGATCTTCCTCACTCCCACAAACCCATTAGAATGAATGGAGCAGCAATGTGCATGATCGAGCTCCACACCATTCACAGGTGGTGTCTCTTGGGATCGCTAGACCCTAGCTAACCCCTAGGGCTGAGTACTAAATTTTGGAACAATGTAGCAAAAATCAAACACGGCTAAGATTTTAGTAAAAAACTATGTGTGCTTAAGTCTTTATTCAGATGGCTGTGGTTTTTCTCTTACGTAAAAACACGGATCGCTTTCTATGAATGTTTTGGATCAGAGTTTGATCAGTGTTTGATCACCTTCAGTTTTTATCATCAGTGTTTCATCTGTGAATCTCATTCATGAAAAAATAAATAAATTGCATGGATATGCCTATTCATTACAATATTAATCACCAACAGCACACGGCAGATTGATGCCATCTATGCGCTCCCTGCAATATTCATGGACCCATAGACTTGTGTGAGTAATTTTGATTTATGACTTGAATGAAAAACAGACATTTCCCGTGATTATTCTGCGGGCACATGGTCTGCAAAAAACATGGGTGTATGAACAGCTTAACAGATCATAATGGGTAAGTGTTCTGTAGAGCCCATAGGTGTTTAACGGACATCTAATTGAGGCCTAATGATGTGGAAACATTTGCAGCATTGTAAACTGCAATAAAATTCTAATTACAATCATAATAACCTGTACAAGCTTAAAAATACTAATGCCAAGTCCCTTATCTTTACAGACTGCTTGTGATGTTTCTAACAGTGGGCAACATGGGCACATAAATGTTGCCTACATTAGGAAAGCCCAGTTCCTCATTCAGGACCTTCTTCAGTTAACCATGGCAGAGAGCCTGTAGCCACCACTAGCTGGTGCTCCTTACATACTAATACAATGCTGTAAATCAATATGCAGTGAGCTCTCCCTTAGTGGTTGCAGGCTTTCATCACTTTGCTCAGGGGCACACAACCATTTCTGGTCTGAGGACCACATTCTTAGATTCTACCACTAACATCAGTCGGAAAAAGTTTTTAACTTCTATTCCCATCCCAGCATATTAATAAAGTAAACCATAAATGTCCGATAGGTGGAACAACCAATGTACAAAAAAATGGAGTCCAAGGCTTTCCTGTTTGACACATCAAAGAGGAGGAGATGAGATTGTCAAGCATAAGCACAGCTAAATCCATTGCAGTTTATCGGAGATCGAAGAAGAGAATTTCACAAGTCAAGTGAACTACAAATGAGGAAGCCACAAACACGAGTGGCCATCTTGTCTTCTCTCTTTGAAGTGCTGAACCCGTGGATGTGGCATGAATGTGTCACATGGGAATCCCCCATTAAAGGAGCACACTGTGCAAACCCGAGGTACAGTTAAGCCTAATTCTGGGACTATTGGTGCAATCAAAGTTTTTGCCCCTATCTCCACACATTGCAAATTACATTTGTTAGCAAAATTTCAACTTTTTGCTGTTTTCTATAAACCAAAGAAAAACCGTTTTAAGCAGCTCAACACAAATAAAATAGCAAGTGGTTTCTCCAAATTCAACACAAAATACCACTTTTAACAGCTTTCTCCGGTAGTTTTTGTTTTTGTTGATGACCTATCCTAGGAATGGGTCATCAATATTAGATCTGTGGAGGTCTGACGCCTGGCACCCCCACTGATTAGTCCTTCTCGGTGCCAGCAGAGGACAGATGTTGGCAGTTGAGGAACTGAACAGAACAGCTGTGTCAACTGGGTAGTGACTGAATATGGCACATATTCCACTATTTGAATGAATAGGAGTGGCTCTGCTGTACCCCGCCGTGGTGACTACGCAGATGACGGAACCATGCTATTCAGCTCCAACATCAGGCACTAAAACGACTGATCAGTGGGGGGACCGGGTACCAGACACCAAGTGATCTGATATAGTTGTACTATCCTTGTCGCTTACTGCTGATCTTGATCACAAACTCATGGAGAGAGAGCACTTCTAGTTGGTCTCCATGCTAAAGAGATCTGGGCTGGGTGTGCTTCTCATTGGCTGGATACAGACTGAGTTTCGCTCTCCTGTTAAGGACCAGATGATGTGTTGGAGGCCACTTTGTGATTAACAATGTGCTGTGACATGAAACTTCCATCAGCAATCCATTACCTGTGTACACAGGAGCTTGGTGTAGTGTGATTACCTGGCACATTGACACTTATCACACCTAATGAATGAGCTGCCCTTCATCTCCATTGCTCCGGTCATGTTAACCCATTTGCACACAATGTTCTCATATACATTGCCATGCTGCCTTCCATGGAGAAATCTGCGACACAGAAGCACTGCTGGAAATCTGTAGCCTTGTTTATTTAACGCTTGTGATCAAACCATCATTGGAACTGATTTCAATTACAAAGCTGAAGGACACTTTCACCCAATATAAGGACCACGTGTGATCTTGTGATGGACTACTTCCACATTGCACAAACCCACCCCCAAAATCTACTTACGTTCTTATGATTTCTTTAATGTGAAATCACTCACGTGATATACACATCTCTTTACTGTTAATCACCAAAACGTAATATTGGCTGTAGTTATCTTATGTCTAATATACCCAAAAAATGTGAAACCAAAGAAAACAATAGTGGTATAAAATATATAAAAAAGAAATATACACTTCGTATTCCAGAATATACTAGGGGACAGTCACTCTATTTTGTCACCTATTCTCGTTCCTTCCTGACCACAGAGGTTGGCACCCTACAAATGGCGATCTAATAGATATATAGATAGATGTATCATGATACAGAAAAACCTCACAGAACACAATCAATGACGTCCTGCAGACGAATCAACAGCCCATAGTATTTTCGACAAGTAAAGTTGCTACATATCTTGTTGTTCGCCATCAAAACCCTATATAAAGGCTATAATTGACTGTCCACATATAAGATTTTTGTACAGGGAAAATCATAATCTAAAATATATTAATCAGTTCCCTGTAGATACTCCGAGCAGTTAAATTCAAAATACTATAAGCAATGGTATTACCACAGAGTTTGCCAGCCAAATAAATCAATAGCAAAGCAGTATCAGACTGATAAGTGCTGTACAACTGACACCGGAATGAATCCATGAAATAGATGTATGAAATAAGTTAAGAGCTTTCCAATTGTGTCTAACAGTAGAAATAAAGAACTGCTCTCAATATAATATACAGAGTATATTGCATATAAAATATATTTTTAACTAAAAAAAAATGTACAGAGTATACTTGACTCGATGTGTTTCATCTCATATATGTTCTTCAGGAGTACAGTGAAATCAGGAGCTGCCACAAAGGAAGATAATGGGATTGGCCACTTTATTTTGTATAATGTGCTGAATACAGCACATAAAGTCACATACTCTCCTAAATTGTATAGAGCTGCCTGTTTGTTCCTTTTAACTTTTATCACTTAGGCTACGTTCACACTAGCGTTGTGTGCTGCTGCGTCGGCGACGCAACGCACAACGCACGCAAAAACGCGGCAAAACGCACGCAAAAACGCTGCGTTTTGCGACGCATGCGGCATTTTTTGCCGAAAATCGGACGCAAGAAAAATGCAACTTGTTGCGTTTTCTTGGTCCGACGCTTGCGGCAAAAAAGACGCATGCGTCGCACAACGCAACAAACAAAAACGCATGCGTCCCCCATGATAAATATAGGGGCGCATGACGCGTGCGACGCCGCTGCGTCGCCCGACGCTAACCCGACGCACACTAGCATAACGCTAGTGTGAACGTAGTCTAACTCTACTGAACCCAATATGGTGGCTGATGTAGTGAGAGGCATGGAGCTGGACCTTTTCATCAGCAACCTCTTTTGAAGAGCACAGCACATGACGCCGCACCAGTTTCCCTTGTCTGTTATATAAAGGGAATGCGTCAAGTTTCTATCTTCAGGAGCGCTCCTCTCCCTTTCTTCCTGCTTGATTTAAGCTAGGTTCACACTTGCATTGTGCAGACCGATCAACAAATCCGTTAAACGGACTGCACTAACGCAAGTGCCTACTTTGGCACTGCGCTAGCGCAGATGAAGCATCTGCTAGCTCCATCTGAGCTAGCAGTGCGCTAGGAGTGACGGACCCGGAAACACTGCAGCCCGCGTCTTTGGTCCGTCACTCAATGACGGCACATCGCTAGCGCACGCCCATTGTGGGCGTGCGCTAGCCATGCGTTCGCCATTACAAGTAATGGCGGTGTTAACGGACTACGTTATGCCGCGGTGTAACGTAGTCCGTT
The DNA here is from genome assembly GCF_032444005.1 of Ranitomeya imitator. Lineage (NCBI taxonomy): Eukaryota > Metazoa > Chordata > Amphibia > Anura > Dendrobatidae > Ranitomeya > Ranitomeya imitator. The sequence goes on from NC_091283.1 coordinate 561,374,814, forward strand.
AAACGGGTTCACACAACACAGTGTGAACCCAGCCTTAGTAGGCAAGTATACTTCTGATGATTAACAAATCAGGCCAGCAGAATGGCTGACTCGCTGGCCAGACCTTCCCGCTCTTTAAAACTGCAGGCAGAAGCAGACTTGCCTCTAGTATCATTGGATGAGCCCAGGGGCACCGAAATGGCCAAATCCAGCAATCAGCATCTACTGCAATTATTCAAAACCCAGATTGCGCCACAGATAACAATAGACATCCATCAGTGAATTTTTGTCGATAGTATTGTTATCCAGTACAACAGCCATTCAACAAGCAGCCATCAGCAACCCCCAATGATTGGAAAGGCCATTTTGGAGCTTCAAATTTAGATGCCAGGCAACATCAGAAACAGGAATTCCCTAACACATCATTCTATTTAAACAACTTTTAGCCATGGCGGATGTATTGCAATACTTTGCTGGGTTTTAATCTATTCACAGAATGTAAAACATCTGCAATGTGCACCCACGGCAAATCAGATGCTTTTCTTTACTAAGCAAGCAACAACGGCCTTTACACTTGCATGCTCTATAAAGAATAGTACTCTGTTTGCCGTGGGTGTATGCTGCACCTGCAAAGCGAAACTTTGTATATACCAGTCCTTGGAATGGACGTTATTGATTACATACTGTTTGAGACTCTAAGTACACTGTGAGTTTCAAGTGGAACTTCATCTGAAGCCGAAAAAAGACCCCCAAAAAACCAAGTGCAAAGATCTAGGAAACTGTTGGGAATGTAACATTTTAAAAATGCTTATTTTTAATGGATTGGAACTTTGAGGTGGGCTTTTAAGTATTGGACAAGCCCTTTAATTTTTGTCATCAAGTCATCTCTAGTCACCCTATGCCTTTTCTGTTGTACTTTTTTGCTTCCACTTCATCTGTTCTATGACATGAATGTGACCTAAATGCAGGACGTTGCCTGACCAATAGTTTACCATTTAGGCTCGAGTTCAGGAAAAGTAAGGTTTGTCAATAATAGAGGCTGGGGCTGATTATTAGCCGACTCAGGCTGTTATCTGTCACTCAATAGTCCTGGTAATTACAGACTCTGACAATGATGCATCAGGCCGGTAGGAAATCCCTTTGTGTAAAGGAATGTAAGGGACATGGAGAATGTGACAAACGTAGAGCTGAACAGCGGGACTTGTAAGACATGGAGTTGTCAACGGCGGCTGAGTGTGCGTTGCCACATTAAAGATTTCTTTGCAAAAACAAGGACTTGTATTGTCTGTAGCCATCTTCTCTACTGGATGCGGAGTTTGGATGTTGGATGGCTGCTGATAGTTTTTATTGTATTCTACATGTAATAGGCACAGTAACACAGCGTATCAGCATACAGGTGCTTCTCACAAAAATAGAATATCATCAAAGAGTTAATTTATTTCAGTTCTTCAGTACAAAAAGTGACACTCATATATTATATAGAGTCATTACAACAGAGTGATCCATTTCAAGTGCTTATTTCTGTTAATGTTGATGATTATGGCTTACAGCCAATAAAAGCCCAAAAGTCATTATCTCAGTAAATTAGAATACTTTATAACACCAGCTTTAAAAGTTATTTTAAAATCCGAAATGTTGGCCTACTGAAATTTATGTTCAGTAAATGCACTCAATAAGAAGAATGCAGGCGAGCTGAAGGCTGCTATCAAAGCAACCTGGGCTTCCATAACACCTCAGCAGTGCCACAGGCTGATTGCCTCCATGCCAAGCAACATTGATGCAGAAGGAGCCCCGACCAAGTACTGAGTGCATTTACTGAACATACATTTCAGTAGGCCAACATTTCGGATTTTAAAAGCATTTTTCAAGCTGGTGTTATGAAGTATTCTAATTTACTGAGATACTGACTTTTGGGTTTTCATTGGCTGTAAGCCATAATTATCAACATTAACAGAAATAAACACATGCAATAGATCACTCTGTTTGTAATGACTATACACTATATAATATATGAGTTTCACTTTTTGTATTGAAGAATTGAAATAAATTAACTTTTTGATTATATTGTAATTTTGTGAGAAGCACCTGTGAGTATTACTTAAATTTGCATGTGAACAGTGTTCTACATGTGAAACACATTATTACTATTATTATTATTAGGGATGTTCACCAGTCCTATGCACCGTATGATATCATCACAGCCCCCCATACAGTATTATTGCTCCCATAGGACCAGCTCAGGCAGCACGATGCAAAAATGTTATTGCGCTATCTCTTGCTTAGTGATGGCCTCCAAAAGACTCAGTCATCACTGTGTTAAATGCAAGAGGTAAGTGCCGGGTGGCCATAGGCACAGTTAGTAATTTTTTTTTCTTTTTTAAATTGCTTCCCTTCCTAGGTTGGTAAGAGGTAGTTCTCTAAGCGGGTGCCTACCCGAGCCTACTGGTTGTCCCAGCCCTGCTGCCCAGTTTCTCTATTTATCAAACACATTATTTTCATGTTCAGATTTCGAGAGAACCTGCTATTAAAGTCCAAGGGGTAACATCTCTCCTAGTGAAGAGTGACATGCCTGACATGCCAGCGTAAGGAGACTTACTGGTCTTGCAATGCTCCTCTGGGAAATTAAATATGCAAGTTGCCTCTTCATAGATGAAGGTAACTTGAACTCTAGTGCCATTTATAGGAATTAGCAATCCTAAAATTCAATAGAGATCCTTTAATGAGCCTTGCCGTATGAGTTAGAATAAAAGCCAAACCAGTATTTGCAAACATACGGTACATATTGGGTTGTTGCCCCTCAGTGCAAAGCAATACATCTGATTTGGCTGTCTGAGAGGCTTCTGACTGGTCTTATTGGTAACGTCTCTCTTCGTGGAGAGTGACATTCTGTAAATCTCCTTACACTGGCATGTCACTCTCCACTAGGAGAGACATTACCCCTTAGACACCAGTCAGAAGCCTCACACACAGACAATTCAGGTCTCTTGATTTGCACTGAGTGTCGCAACACCCCGAGACACGTGTCTGAAACTGACACAAATACATTTTGTGTGCTATGGACTTATGTCTGCAGAACATAACTATGATTGGGGTAAACCAGAAATATTTCTAGTCATTCATAGCCATTAAAGATCTTGAAAACTATAATGAATTAAAGTACATGAAAAATCATCTTGCCCCATGTCATGGGGTTCACACGGTGGGATATAATGCACATTTCAACCAAAGCAAGTGTACACAAAAAGGAATAGAAGTCTTTCTTTTAGCTAGGGGTCCACAACGACTTGCAGCAGCCCAACATAGCATTCTTCCGGGGGTAAAAGTTCCAGAAGACGCTAATACGAAACACGTGTTGGGGTTCATAATTGACACCGCACCACACCTTCTCAATCTCTGGTAAACCTTCTTATCCTTAGTCTGCCACACTTTGGATCTTTATTTTTTGAGTTCTATTTGGTTACTAGATGGACGCCCGAGGCTATCGCATCGGGAGGGCGGTAATATCACGATGGGGGCAGGCTTTGCAGCGTTGAGAATCTCTCCCCCCATGTGCTCTCCTACCTATCCACTCTCTCTTTTCCCATGTGCTGACTTCTCCCATCTGTGCTCTCTTCTTTGACCTGTCTTCCCCATGTGCTATCCCCCCTGTCTCTCTCCTTCATGTGCTGTCCCCTCAAAGACATTACTGACATTACAGCAGCTCGTAGAGGATACATTTTTGAGGTAAAATATTTTTTTCAGTGAAATATTTTACCTCTCAAAATGAATCCACTGTGATCCGCTGCTGTAATATCAGTATTGTCTTTTGCTTCTTGGAGCCCCTGCCCAGGAGATGTGGTATGCTCCGTACATGGTCAGACACAGTCAATTTTTAAAATGAACTTTCGTTCGTGGGAAAACCCCTTTAATGTGACCGGCTTCCTCTGCCTGTAGACACATCGCGCATCTGCTGCCGAGATCAGCCGAATGTTTCACTGAGCCTGCGCGTAATTCTCACAGGCTCAGTAAATAAGACCGCCGCCATCTTTGTGCAGACAGCAGCGGTCAGATTAAAACTGCGCATGCGCTCCTCCTGTACAGAGATGGCAGATGTCAGTGAATCATTCGGCTGATCCCGGCTGCGGTGTGTTCGCGACGGTGTTCTGCTGGTGGCATCGCGCAAGAGGCTGCGTACAGCGTATACAGTGTGTGAGAGTGTGTGTGGTGCGTACGGTGTATAGAGTGTGTGTGTGTGGTGCGATGGTGTTGCGTGGTACCACCAGCGGAATAGGTTGGTACCAGCAGCAGTTTCCATATTGAGACACCCATCAGTTGGGTGTCCCAATATGGCGGTCGGTGAACTTCCTCAGCTTGGAATTCTGGGATTCGAGGACGTCCAGACGGAAGTGTATGACAGACAATTTAAGGTAATTATATAAATAGATTATTTGCCTTATTGTGAGCTATACTTTCTGGATGTTTGATCCTCATTTGTGCCCTATTTAGGACTTATATCATGTTGCTATCACTTCAGAAGCTATCATATTTAGTACTGTTATATTTAGTAGTTGCCTGCAAACTGTGTATTATTTATAACAACTTTGGAGTTGCATATTTACATTGTTCGGTATATTGTTGGACCCTGGGTGAGTGGCGTTCTTTGTCTCTAAAGCCCATTAGTTTTTATCTTGATTTTATTTTGACTGACATTTTTCAATAAAGATTATCATTATTATGATTTTGGGTTTTGTGCTTCCATTATTTTTGGATTTTTATTTGCTGGAAATACCCTACGTTATATCTGGCCATTAATAGGTGTTCACATCCAAATGAACTGTCCGAGTGCTACCCATTTTTTTTTTTTATATATCAGATGGCACACGGACCTATTGAGTAAAAGTGATCTGTTCAGACATCCGTTAAAATGTCAGATCCGAGAATGAGATTAGTGAAACTGATCCGATTTTGAGGAGCAGAATAGGAAATACTGAATGGGTCTGTGTGCTGCTCGATTAAAAAAAAAAAATCAGGCAGCACACCGACACTTCACACAGATGTATGAATGCAACCTTAGCAGTTGTAATGTAGCATTACGAGGTACGGACTGGGGATGAAATTCAGCCCTGGCATTTGAAATCACACAGGCCCATGTTGTCCCCATCCCCAATAACCAGATGGGATATATTACTAATAATACCCTGGATGGAGGAAAGGAAGATTTACTACAAGACCAATATTTCTAATTATACCCATGGCCTGCTGGGGCAAGTGACAGAGTGACCGGCTTTGTGCTCCGTCACAACTGTTAACAGTATGGGTGTCTTGAGAACATTGATTCTGTTAACAACATAGCACACAAGGCAGCCCACAACCAGACTGGCCCTTCTGGCATTTGCCAGAATTGCCAAATGGCCAGTCCGGCCCTGAGCATCACGACTTTATATCTCATTGTATAACCTGAGTGGTCTACTTTTACACCCTTTGGGAAATCCACTTCTGCCTTTAGCTAAAGAAAATAATCTGGATAGCTACTGGGAGTTTAGAGTAATATATAGATATGTCTCATCCATTATCGCTGTAAGTAGCTTGGTAAATACGCTGTTAGCACGTTTGTCATTCACCTGCTGGCAGGGGGTAGGGAGGCACAAGCTTCACAAGTTGTTTGGACAGAACAGGGAATGTTTGCAAGCTATTCACCTGTTTAGCAATGCAGATCTGCCTGTGTTGGCAGATAATACCTGGATTACCTGAGTTTCATGTCATTAGATGTTGCTAATCACTTCACTGATGACTAGTCACACTTCGAACTTAACCCTTTCTTGCAAGACTATCATTGCAAGTAATGAATTAACATGCAGGTAACATACGGTAGGTCAAGTTTTTCTCTAAGGCCTTGACACTGGCGTCCATGTTTAATTGTCTATGGAGCTGTTCTAACGATTTCACTAAAGCCCCAGATGCTTTTGCCCCTCTTTATAATGTACTAGATGGTGGCCTGATTCTAACGCATCGGGTATTCTAGAATATGCATGTCCACGTAGTATATTGCACAGCCCACGTAGTATATTGCCCAGCAACGTAGTATATTGCCCAACCACGTAGTATAGTGCCCAGCCACATAGTATATTGCACCGTCACATAGTATATTGCCCAGCCACGTAGTATATTGCCCACTCACATAGTATATTGTCCAGCCACGTAGTATATTGCCCAGCGACGTAGTATATTGCCCAGCGACATAGTATATTGCCCAGCCACGTAGTATATTGCCCAGCCACGTAGTATATTGCCCAGTCACGTAGTATATTGCCCAGTCAAGTAGTATATTGCCCAGTCACGTAGTATATTGTCCAGCCACGTAGTATATTGCCCAGCGACGTAGTATATTGCCCAGCGACATAGTATATTGCCCAGCCACGTAGTATATTGCCCAGTCACGTAGTATATTGCCCAGTCAAGTAGTATATTGCCCAGTCACGTAGTATATTGTCCAGCCACGTAGTATATTGCCCAGCGACGTAGTATATTGCCCAGCGACATAGTATATTGCCCAGCCACGTAGTATATTGCCCAGTCACGTAGTATATTGCCCAGTCAAGTAGTATATTGCCCACTCACATAGTATATTGTCCAGCCACGTAGTATATTGCCCAGCGACGTAGTATATTGCCCAGCCACGTAGTATATTGCCCAGTCAAGTAGTATATTGCCCAGTCACGTAGTATATTGTCCAGCCACGTAGTATATTGCCCAGTCACGTAGTATATTGCCCAGTGACATAGTATGTTGCCCAGCCACGTAGTATATTGCCCAGTCACGTAGTATATTGTCCAGCCACGTAGTATATTGCCCAGTCACGTAGTATATTGTCCAGCCACGTAGTATATTGCCCAGTCACGTAGTATATTGCCCAACTGTTATGATAAGGTAATTCAGTACCACAATGGACATAGAGGTCAGAGCACATACAGTGACCTGACAATAACCCAAAAACATAGAACGAGCTCTGAGACGTGGGAACTCTGCTGACCGCAATCCCTAATCCTCTCCAACCACACTAGAGGCAGCCGTGGATTGCGCCTAACGCTCCCTATGCAACTCGGCACAGCCTGAGAAACTAGCTAGCCTGAAGATAGAAAATAAGCCTACCTTGCCTCAGAGAAATACCCCAAAGGAAAAGGCAGCCCCCACATATAATGACTGTGAGTTAAGATGAAAAGACAAACGTAGAGATGAAATAGATTTAGCAAAGTGAGGCCCGACTTTCTGAACAGAGCGAGGATAGGAAAGGTAACTTTGCGGTTAACACAAAACCCTACAAAAACCACGCAAAGGGGGCAAAAAGACCCTCCGTACCGAACTAACGACACGGAGGTACACCCTCTGCGTCCCAGAGCTTCCAGCAAGCAGGAAAAAACAAATAGACAAGCTGGACAGAAAAAAACAGCAAACAAAATAGCAAAGCAGAACTTAGCTATGCAGAGCAGCAGGCCACAGGAACGATCCAGGAGGAAACAGGTCCAATACTAGAACATTGACTGGAGGCCAGGATCAAAGCACTAGGTGGAGTTAAATAGAGCAGCACCTAACGACTTCACCACATCACCTGAGGAAGGAAACTCAGAAGCCGCAGTACCACTTTCCTCCACCAACGGAAGCTCACAGAGAGCATCAGCCGAAGTACCACTTGTGACCACAGGAGGGAGCTCTGCCACAGAATTCACAACAGTACCCCCCCTTGAGGAGGGGTCACCGAACCCTCACCAGAGCCCCCAGGACGACCAGGATGAGCCATATGAAAGGCACGAACAAGATCGGGAGCATGGACATCAGAGGCAAAGACCCAGGAATTATCTTCCTGAGCATAACCCTTCCACTTAACCAAATACTGGAGTTTCCGTCTTGAAACACGAGAATCCAAAATCTTCTCCACAATATACTCCAACTCCCCCTCCAACAAAACCGGGGCAGGAGGATCAACAGATGGAACCATAGGTGCCACGTATCTCCGCAACAATGACCTATGGAATACGTTATGTATGGAAAAAGAATCTGGAAGGATCAGACGAAAAGACACAGGATTAAGAACCTCAGAAATCCTATACGGACCAATAAAACGAGGTTTAAACTTAGGAGAGGAAACCTTCATAGGAATATGACGAGAAGATAACCAAACCAAATCCCCAACACGAAGTCGGGGACTCACACAGCATCTGCGATTAGCGAAACGTTGAGCCTTCTCCTGGGACAAGGTCAAATTGTCCACTACATGAGTCCAAATCTGCTGCAACCTGTCCACCACAGTATCCACACCAGGACAGTCCGAAGACTCAACCTGCCCTGAAGAGAAACGAGGATGAAACCCAGAGTTGCAGAAAAACGGCGAAACCAAGGTAGCCGAGCTGGCCCGATTATTAAGGGCGAACTCAGCCAAAGGCAAAAAGGACACCCAGTCATCCTGATCAGCAGAAACAAAGCATCTCAGATATGTTTCCAAGGTCTGATTGGTTCGTTCGGTCTGGCCATTAGTCTGAGGATGGAAAGCCGAGGAAAAAGACAAGTCAATGCCTATCCTACCACAAAAGGCTCGCCAAAACCTCGAAACAAACTGGGAACCTCTGTCAGAAACGATATTCTCTGGAATGCCATGTAAACGAACCACATGCTGGAAGAACAATGGCACCAAATCAGAGGAGGAAGGTAATTTAGACAAGGGTACCAAATGGACCATCTTAGAGAAGCGATCACAGACCACCCAAATGACTGACATCTTTTGAGATACGGGAAGATCTGAAATAAAATCCATAGAGATATGTGTCCAAGGCCTCTTCGGGACCGGCAAGGGCAAAAGCAACCCACTGGCACGAGAACAGCAGGGCTTAGCCTGAGCACAAATCCCACAGGACTGCACAAAAGAACGCACATCCCGCGACAGAGATGGCCACCAAAAGGATCTAGCCACTAACTCTCTGGTACCAAAGATTCCAGGATGACCAGCCAACACCGAACAATGAACCTCAGAGATAACTTTATTCGTCCACCTATCAGGGACAAACAGTTTCTCCGCTGGGCAACGATCAGGTTTATTAGCCTGAAATTTTTGCAGCACCCGCCGCAAATCAGGGGAGATGGCAGACACAATTACTCCCTCTTTGAGGATACCCGCCGGCTCAGATAAACCCGGAGAGTCGGGCACAAAACTCCTAGACAGAGCATCCGCCTTCACATTTTTAGAGCCCGAAAGGTACGAAATCACAAAGTCAAAACGGGCAAAAAACAGCGACCAACGAGCCTGTCTAGGATTCAACCGCTTGGCAGACTCGAGATAAGTCAAGTTCTTATGATCAGTCAAGACCACCACGCGATGCTTAGCTCCCTCAAGCCAATGACGCCACTCCTCGAATGCCCACTTCATGGCCAGCAACTCTCGATTGCCCACATCATAATTTCGCTCAGCAGGCGAAAACTTCCTGGAAAAAAAAAGCGCATGGTTTCATCACCGAGCAATCAGAACTTCTCTGCAACAACACAGCCCCTGCTCCAATCCTCAGAAGCATCAACCTCGACCTGGAACGGAAGCGAAACATCTGGTTGACACAACACAGGGGCAGAAGAAAAACAACGCTTCAACTCTTGAAAAGCTTCCACAGCAGCAGAAGACCAATTGACCACATCAGCACCCTTCTTGGTCAAATCGGTCAATGGTTTAGCAATACTAGAAAAATTGCAGATGAAGCGACGATAAAAATTAGCAAAGCCCAGGAACTTTTGCAGACTTTTCAGAGATGTCGGCTGAGTCCAATCATGGATGGCTTGGACCTTAACAGGGTCCATCTCGATAGTAGAAGGGGAAAAGATGAACCCCAAAAATGAAACCTTCTGAACACCAAAGAGACATTTTGATCCCTTCACAAACAAAGAATTAGCACGCAGGACCTGAAACACCGTTCTGACCTGCTTCACATGAGACTCCCAATCATCCGAGAAGATCAAAATGTCATCCAAGTACACAATCAGGAATTTATCCAGGTACTCTCGGAAGATGTCATGCATAAAGGACTGAAACACTGATGGAGCATTGGCAAGTCCGAATGGCATTACTAGATACTCAAAATGGCCCTCGGGCGTATTAAATGCAGTTTTCCATTCATCGCCTCGCTTAATACGCACAAGATTATACGCACCACGAAGATCTATCTTGGTGAACCAGCTAGCCCCCTTAATCCGAGCAAACAAATCAGATAACAACGGCAAGGGGTACTGAAATTTAACCGTGATCTTATTTAGAAGGCGGTAATCTATACAAGGTCTCAGCGAACCATCCTTCTTGGCTACAAAAAAGAACCCTGCTCCTAATGGCGACGATGACGGGCGAATATGCCCCTTCTCCAAGGACTTCTTCACATAACTCCGCATAGCGGCGTGCTCAGGCACAGATAAATTAAACAGTCGACCTTTTGGGAATTTACTACCAGGAATCAAATCGATAGCACAATCACAATCCCTATGCGGAGGTAGGGTATCGGACTTGGGCTCATCAAATACATTCCGATAATCAGACAAGAACTCTGGAACCTCAGAAGGGGTGGATGACGAAATAGTCAGAAATGGGACATCACCATGTACCCCCTGACAACCCCAGCTGGACACAGACATGGATTTCCAATCTAATACTGGATTATGGACTTGTAGCCATGGCAACCCCAACACGACCACATCATGCAGATTATGCAACACCAGAAAGCGAATAACCTCCTGATGTGCAGGAGCCATGCACATGGTCAGCTGGGTCCAGTACTGAGGCTTATTCTTGGCCAAAGGCGTAGCATCAATTCCTCTCAATGGAATAGGACACTGCAAGGGCTCCAAGAAAAACCCACAACGCCTACCAAGTCCATCAAATTCGGGGCAGCGCCTAAATCCACAAATGCCATGACAGAATACGATGACAAAGAGCAGATCAAGGTAACGGACAGAAGAAATTTTGACTGTACCGTACCAATGGTGGCAGACCTAGCGAACCGCTTAGTGCGCTTAGGACAATCAGAGATAGCATGAGTGGAATCACCACAGTAGAAACACAGCCCATTCAGACGTCTGTGTTCTTGCCGTTCAACTCTGGTCAAAGTCCTATCGCACTGCATAGGCTCAGGTTTAAGCTCAGTTAATACCGTCAAATGGTGCACAGACTTACGCTCACGCAAGCGTCGACCGATCTGAATGGCCAAAGACATAGACTCATTCAGACCAGCAGGCATAGGAAATCCCACCATGACATCTTTAAGGGCTTCAGAGAGACCCTTTCTGAAAATAGCTGCAAGTGCACCTTCATTCCATTGAGTGAGTACGGACCACTTTCTAAATTTCTGACAATATACCTCTATCTCATCCTGACCCTAACACAGTCAGCAAATTTTTCTCTGCCTGATCCACTGAATTAGGTTCATCGTACAGCAATCCGAGAGCCAGAAAAAACGCATCGATATTACTTAATGCAGGATCTCCTGACGCAAGAGAAAATGCCCAGTCCTGAGGGTCGCCACGTAAAAATGAAATAATGATCCTAACTTGTTGAACTGGGTCACCAGCGGAGCGAGGTTTCAAAGCTAGAAATAGTTTTCAATTATTTTTGAAACTCAGAAATTTAGTTCTATCTCCAAAAAAACAAATCAGGAATAGGAATTCTCGGTTCTAACATAGAATTCTGAACCACAAAGTCTTGAATATTTTGTACTCTTGCTGTGAGCTGATCCACACATGAAGACAGACCTTTAATGTCCATCGCTACACCTGTGTCCTGAACCACCCAAATGTCTAGGGGAAAAAAAAGGCAAAACACAGTGCAGAGAAAAAAAAATGGTCTCAGAACTTTTTTTCCCTCTATTGAGAATCATTAGTACTTTGGGCCTCCAGTACTGTTATGATAAGGTAATTCAGTACCCCAATGGACATAGAGGTCAGAGCACATACAGTGACCTGACAATAACCCAAAAACATAGAACGAGCTCTGAGACGTGGGAACTCTGCTGACCGCAATCCCTAATCCTCTCCAGTATATTGTCCAGCCACATAGTATATTGCCCAGACACGTAGTAATATATTGCCCAGTGACGTAGTATATTGCCCAACCACATAGTATATTGCCCAGCCATGTAGTATATTGCTCAGTCACGTAGTATATTGCCCAGTCACGTAGTATATTGCCCAGCCACGTAGTATATTGCCCAGCTACGTAGTATATTGCCCAGCCACGTAGTATATTGCCCAGTCAAGTAGTATATTGCCCAGTCACGTAGTATATTGTCCAGCCACGTAGTATATTGCCCAGTCACGTAGTATTTTGCCCAGTGACATAGTATGTTGCCCAGCCACGTAGTATATTGCCCAGTCACGTAGTATATTGTCCAGCCACGTAGTATATTGCCCAGTCACGTAGTATATTGTCCAGCCACGTAGTATATTGCCCAGTCACGTAGTATATTGCCCAACTGTTATGATAAGGTAATTCAGTACCACAATGGACATAGAGGTCAGAGCACATACAGTGACCTGACAATAACCCAAAAACATAGAACGAGCTCTGAGATGTGGGAACTCTGCTGACCGCAATCCCTAATCCTCTCCAACCACACTAGAGGCAGCCGTGGATTGCACCTAACGCTCCCTATGCAACTCGGCACAGCCTGAGAAACTAGCTAGCCTGAAGATAGAAAATAAGCCTACCTTGCCTCAGAGAAATACCCCAAAGGAAAAGGCAGCCCCCACATATAATGACTGTGAGTTAAGATGAAAAGACAAACGTAGAGATGAAATAGATTTAGCAAAGTGAGGCCCGACTTTCTGAACAGAGCGAGGATAGGAAAGGTAACTTTGCGGTCAACACAAAACCCTACAAAAACCACGCAAAGGGGGCAAAAAGACCTTCCGTACCGAACTAACGGCACGGAGGTACACCCTCTGCGTCCCAGAGCTTCCAGCAAGCAGGAAAAAACAAATAGACAAGCTGGACAGAAAAAAACAGCAAACAAAATAGCAAAGCAGAACTTAGCTATGCAGAGCAGCAGGCCACAGGAACGATCCAGGAGGAAACAGGTCCAATACTAGAACATTGACTGGAGGCCAGGATCTAAGCATTAGGTGGAGTTAGGTGCTGCTCTATTTAACGACTTCACCACATCACCTGAGGAAGGAAACTCAGAAGCCGCAGTACCACTTTCCTCCACCAACGGAAGCTCACAGAGAGAATCAGCCGAAGTACCACTTGTGACCACAGGAGGGAGCTCTGCCACAGAATTCACAACACCCAACCACGTAGTATATTGACCAGTGACGTAGTATATTGCCCAGCCACGTAGTATATTGCCCAGTTACGTAGTATATTTCCCAGTGACATAGTATATTGCGCAGCCACGTAGTATATTGCTCAGTTATGTAGTATATTGCCCAGTGACGTAGTATACAGCACAGAGCCATGTAGTATATTGCACAGCGAAGTAGTATACATCACAGAGCCACATAGTATATTGGCCAGTCACGTAGCATATTGCCCAGCTTCGTAGTATATTGCCCAGTCACATTTGTCACAGGTTAAAAAATAAAAAATAAACATATACTCACCTTTCCGAGGGCCCCTTGTAGTCCACGGCAGCTTCCGGTCCCAGGGTTGGTATGAGCGCAGGACCTTTGATGACGTCGCGGTCACATGACCGTGACGTCACGGCAGGTCTTTCTTGCGCAGGCGCGCAGGACCTGTGATGACGTCGCGGTCACCAATCAGAGAATGAATATCCGTGACAGACAGAAGAACAGACGGAAGTGACCCTTAGGCCGGCGTCACACTTGCGAGTTTTACGGACGTAAAACTCGCAAAAAATATGGCACAATTATTCTCTATGCCCCTGCTCCTATCTGCCGTATTTTACTGATCAGTATTATACGGCTTTCTACGGCCGTAGAAAATCGCAGCATGCTGTGTTTGTCACCGTATTGCGCAAATAAAACGCCAATGAAAGTCTATGGAAGCCCCAAAAATACGGATTACACACGGACCAGCAGTGTGACTTGCGAGAAATACGCAGCGCTGTTAGAGAGAAAAGCCGGTAATTCAGTGCGGTGTACAGTAAAATCACACTGACAGCTTACAGTAGAATAGGTAGAATAAATATGTACACATAGAATAGGTATATATATATTTATGTCAGTGAGACACATATATGTATATATATTCTTACTTCATACAGCCGCGATATAGCAAAAAGCCGGTAATTCTATTACCGGCTTTTGCTTTCTCCTTCCTAAAACCCGACATGATATGAGGCATGGTTTACATACAGTAAACCATCTCATATCACCATTTTTTTTTGCATAATCCACACTACTAATGTTAGTAGTGTGTATCTGCAAAATTTGGCCGTTCTAGCTCTTAAAATAAAGGGTTAAATGGCGGAAAAAATTGACGTGGGCTCCCGCGCAATTTTCTCCGCCAGAGTAGTAAAGCCAGTGACTGAGGGCAGATATTAATAGCCTGGAGAGGGTCCATGGTTATTGGCCCCCCCCCTGGCTAAAAACACCTGCCCCCAGCCACCCCAGAAAAGGCACATCTGGAAGATGCGCCTATTCTGGCACTTGGCCACTCTCTTCCCATTCCCGTGTAGCGGTGGGATATGGGGTAATGAAGGATTAATGCCACCTTGCTATTGTAAGGTGATATTAAGCCTAATTAATAATGGAGAGGCGTCAATTATGACACCTATCCATTATTAATCCAATTGAATGAAAGGGTTAAAAAAACACACACACATTATTAAAAATTAGTCACTGGCTTTACTACTCTGGCGGAGAAAATTGTGCGGGAGCCCACGCCAATTTTTTCCGCCATTTAACCCTTTATTTTAAGAGCTAGAACGGCCAAATTTTGCATAGACACACTACTGACATTAGTAGTGTGGAATATGCAAAAAAAAGGGGGATATGAGATGGTTTACTGTATGTAAACCATGTCTCATATCATGTCGGGTTTTAGGAAGGAGAAAGCAAAAGCCGGTAATTGAATTACCGGCTTTTTGCTATATCGCGGCTGTATGAAGTAAGAATATATATACATATATGTGTCTCATTGACATATATATATATATATATATATACAGTGAGGCAAAAAAGTATTTAGTCAGTCAGCAATAGTGCAAGTTCCACCACTTAAAAAGATGAGAGGCGTCTGTAATTTACATCATAGGTAGACCTCAACTATGGGAGACAAACTGAGAAAAAAAAATCCAGAAAATCACATTGTCTGTTTTTTTAATCATTTTTTTTGCATATTATGGTGGAAAATAAGTATTTGGTCAGAAACAAACAATCAAGATTTCTGGCTCTCACAGACCTGTAACTTCTTCTTTAAGAGTCTCCTCTTTCCTCCACTCATTACCTGTAGTAATGGCACCTGTTTAAACTTGTTATCAGTATAAAAAGACACCTGTGCACACCCTCAAACAGTCTGACTCCAAACTCCACTATGGTGAAGACCAAAGAGCTGTCAAAGGACACCAGAAACAAAACTGTAGCCCTGCACCAGGCTGGGAAGACTGAATCTGCAATAGCCAACCAGCTTGGAGTGAAGAAATCAACAGTGGGAGCAATAATTAGAAAATGGAAGACATACAAGACCACTGATAATCTCCCTCGATCTGGGGCTCCACGCAAAATCCCACCCCGTGGGGTCAGAATGATCACAAGAATGGTGAGCAAAAATCCCAGAACCACGCGAGGGGACCTAGTGAATGAACTGCAGAGAGCTGGGACCAATGTAACAAGGCCTACCATAAGTAATACACTATGCCACCATGGACTCAGATCCTGCAGTGCCAGACGTGTCCCACTGCTTAAGCCAGTACATGTCCGGGCCCGTCTGAAGTGTGCTAGAGAGCATTTGGATGATCCAGAGGAGTTTTGGGAGAATGTCCTGTGGTCTGATGAAACCAAACTGGAACTCTTTGGTAGAAACACAACTTGTCGTGTTTGGAGGAAAAAGAATACTGAGTTGCATCCATCAAACACCATACCTACTGTAAAGCATGGTGGTGGAAACATCATGCTTTGGGGCTGTTTCTCTGCAAAGGGGCCAGGACGACTGATCCGGGTACATGAAAGAATGAATGGGGCCATGTATCGTGAGATTTTGAGTGCAAACCTCCTTCCATCAGCAAGGGCATTGAAGATGAAACATGGCTGGGTCTTTCAACATGACAATGATCCAAAGCACACCGCCAGGGCAACGAAGGAGTGGGTTCGTAAGAAGCATTTCAAGGTCCTGGAGTGGCCTAGCCAGTCTCCAGATCTCAACCCTATAGAAAACCTTTGGAGGGAGTTGAAAGTCCGTGTTGCCAAGCGAAAAGCCAAAAACATCACTGCTCTAGAGGAGATCTGCATGGAGGAATGGGCCAACATACCAACAACAGTGTGTGGCAACCTTGTGAAGACTTACAGAAAACGTTTGACATCTGTCATTGCCAACAAAGGATATATTACAAAGTATTGAGATGAAATTTTGTTTCTGACCAAATACTTATTTTCCACCATAATATGCAAATAAAATGTTAAAAAAACAGACAATGTGATTTTCTGGATTTTTTTTTTCTCAGTTTGTCTCCCATAGTTGAGGTCTACCAATGATGTAAATTACAGACGCCTCTCATCTTTTTAAGTGGTGGAACTTGCACTATTACTGACTGACTAAATACTTTTTTGCCCCACTGTATATATAGACAGTATACTGTATATGTTTTTATTTTTTTTTAACACATGGATCCCTTGTATAGGCGTATGTCGGTTTGGCAAGCCTGCGATAAAAACACGCAGTACGGCTGCCATACGGATTACATACGGAGGATGCCATGCGCAAAAAACGGTGACACACCCTGCCTACGGAGGAGCTACGGACCACTATTTTCGGGACTTTTCAGCGTATTACGGCAGTAATATACGGACCGTATTTGCATACGCTGAGTGTGACGCCGACCTTAGACAATTACAGTTTAGGATAGGATCAGGTGTGCAGTCTACAGAGTTTCCACGTCTCAGAGCTCGTTCTTGTATTTTTGGGTATTTGTCAGATCACTGTGTGCGCTCTGATCGCTAAGCACACTGTGTTTCTGGATTGCCTTCATAACACCTGTCATTAGCAAACATAACAGAGGACGCCATGCTGGTTTAGTGCTGCACCCCTTAGTTTTCCATGTACAGACACTGCAGGCCAAACAGCTGTGCACAGAACAGCAGTGGTCACATATACAGTTAGGTCCATATATATTTGGACAGAGACAACATTTTTCTAATTTTGGTTATAGACATTACCACAATGAATTTTAAACAAAACAATTCAGATGCAGTTGAAGCTCAGACTTTCAGCTTTCATTTGAGGGTATCCACATTAAAATTGGATGAAGGGTTTAGGAGTTTCAGCTCCTTAACACGTGCCACCCTGTTTTTAAAGGGACCAAAAGTAATTGGACAATTGACTCCAAGGCTATTTCATGGAAAGGTGTGACCAATCCCTTTCTTATGTCATTCTCAATTAAGCAGATAAAAGGCCTGGAGTTGATTTGAGGTGTGGTGCTTGCATTTGGAAGGTTTTGCTCTGAAGTAAACATGCAGTCAGAGGAGCTCTCCATGCAGGTGAAACAAGTCATCCTTAAGCTGCGAAAACAGAAAAAACCATCCGAGAAATTGCTACAATATTAGGAGTGGCAAAATCTACAGTTTGGTACATCCTGAGAAAGAAAGAAAGCACTGGTGAACTCATCAATGCAAAAAGACCTGAGCGCCACGGAAGATAACAGTGGTGGATGATCGCAGAATAATCTCCATGGTGAAGAGAAACCCCTTCACAACAGCCAACCAAGTGAACAACACTCTCCAGGAGGTCGGCGTATCAATATCCAAATGTACCATAAAGAGAAGACTGCATGAAAGTAAATACAGAGGGTTGACTGCACGGTGCAAGCCACTCATAAGCATCAAGAATAAAAAGGCTAGACTGGACATTGCTAAAAAACATCTAAAAAAGCCAGCACAGTTCTGGAAGAACATTCTTTGGACAGATGAAACCAAGATCAACCTCTACCAGAATGAGGGAAAGAGAAAAGTATGGTGAAGGCGTGGTACAGCTCATGATCCAAAGCATGCCCCATCATCTGTAAAACACGGCGGAGGCAGTGTGATGGCTTGGACATCCATGGCTGCCAGTGGCACTGGGTCACTAGTGTTTATTGATGATGTGACACAGGACAGAAGCAGCCGAATGAATTCTGAGGTATTCAGAGACATACTGTGAGCTCAGATCCAGCCAAGTTCAGCAAAACTGATTGTCCATTTGTAGTATGAAACGACGACCAATGACCCAAAACTGAAAGCCAAAGCAACCCAGGAGTTTATTAAAGCAAAGAAGTGGAATATTCTTGAATGGCCAAGTCAGTCACCTGATCTCAACCCAATTGAGCATGCATTTCACTTGTTAAAGACTAAACTTCAGACAGAAAGGCCCACAAACAAACAGCAACTGAAAACCACCGCAGTGAAGGCCTGGCAGAACATCAAAAAGGAGGAAACACAGCGTCTGGTGATGTCCATGAGTTCAAGACTTCAGGCAGTTATTGCCAACAAAGGGTTTTCAACCAAGTACTAAAAATGAACATTTTATTTAAAATTATTGAATATGTCCAATTACTTTTGGCCCCTTTAAAAACAGGTTGGCACATGTTAAGGAGCTAAAACTTCTAAACCCTTCATCTAATTTTAATGTGGATACCCTCAAATGAAAGCTGAAAGTCTGAACTTCAACTGCATCTGAATTGTTTTGCTTAAAATTTATTGTGGTAAGGACTATAACCAAAATTAGAAAAATGATGTCTCTGTCCAAATATATATGGACCTAACTGTATATAGTAGATTAATTCACTGATCCATTAAAGGGAACCTGTCCCCCCCCCCCCTTCCCCCAGGCGTTTGAAACTAAAAGAGCCACCTTGTGCTGCACTAATGCTGCATTCTGACAAGGTGGCTCTTTTAGTTCGGGTCCCTGGCACTGCTGAAAGAATAGATTT
This sequence comes from Ranitomeya imitator, assembly GCF_032444005.1. Classification (NCBI taxonomy): domain Eukaryota; kingdom Metazoa; phylum Chordata; class Amphibia; order Anura; family Dendrobatidae; genus Ranitomeya; species Ranitomeya imitator. The sequence continues at coordinate 561,393,869 of NC_091283.1, forward strand.
TGAAATTTGTCCCTCATTCCGTGAAATCGCCATGGGGGCAGGTCTTTCCCCCCTAATCCAGACGCACCACAGCCAACAATCATGGCCTCTGCGCCGGGCACCGCCTCTTCCTTCATTACCGTCATGGTATGAGGCGATTTCACGGTATGAGGGACAAATTTCAAAAACGATTCTTTCAGCAGTGCCAGGGACCCAAACTAAAAGAGCCACCTTGTCAGAATGCAGCATTAGTGCAGCACAAGGTGGCTCTTTTAGTTACAAATGCCTGGGGGGGGGGGGGGCGACAGGTTCCCTTTAGGGTATGTTCACACGTTCAGGATTTCCATCCTTTTTTTTTCCTGACTGTTTTTTAAAAAACTGCAGCTCTTGGCAGAAAACGCAGGTCCTTTTTTTGGTCCTTTTTTGGTCCGTTTTTGATGCGTTTTTTGATGCGTTTTTTTGATGCAGTTTTCTAGCCAGAGTCTGTGTGTTTTCTAGGAATTTTTTTAGGGTTAAAATGGCTGAAAATACCCTAACCCTACCCCTACCCCTAACCCTAACCCTACCCCTACCCCTACCCCTACCCCTACCCCTAACCCTACCCCTAACCCTAACCCTACCCCTAACCCTACCCCTAACCCTAACCCTACCCCTAACCCTACCCCTACCCCTATTCTAACCTTAGTGAAAAAAAAAAAAATTCTTTATTTTTTTTATTGTCCCTACCTATGGGGGTGACAAAGGGGGGGGGTGTCATTTACTATTTTTTTATTTTGATCACTGAGATAGGTTATATCTCAGTGATCAAAATGCACTTTGGAACGAATCTGCCAGCCGGCAGATTCGGCGGGCGCACTGCGCATGCGCCCGCCATTTTGCAAGATGGCGGCGCCCAGGGAGAAGACGGCCGGACGGACACCGGGACGCCGGGTGAGTATAAGGGGGGGAGATTAGGGCACGGGGGGGGCATCGGAGCACTGGGGGGGGGCATCGGAGCACTGGGGGGGGGCATCGGAGCACGGGGGGGCGGGATCGGAACACGGGGGGGGCAGCCACACTCCGCCCACGCACTTCCGCCCGCTCCCCGCACTTCCTGCTGCAGCGGTTCTGCACATCAAACCGCAGTAAAACCCGCAGATATATTTTTGATCTGCGGGTTTTACTGCGGTTTGGACCTCACAATGGAGGTCTATGGGTGCAGAACCGCTGCGGCTCCGGAAAAAGAATTGACATGCTCCTTCTTTTTTCCGGGAGCTATTCAGCGCGTCTTTTTTTTTACAATTTCCGGACCATGTGCACAGTGTGTCCTGTTTTCCATAGGGTACAGTGTACTGTACCCTGCATGGAAAACAGCTGCGGAACCGCAGCGGCAAAACCGCCGCGGTTCCGCGGTAAAAAACGCACTGTGTGAACATGGCCTTAAGGGACTAATATCTAAAATGGTTATACTTTTTAGTTGTGCATTGGGTCATTACATTTTAACATAGATTCACACTATTTCACTCTCTTGATTATGAGAAGGCTAGGTATTAAAGGCACCTATCAGCTTCGAAATTCAGTTAATAATAATTATCGTTATATCTTTATTAATATAGCGCCAACATATTCCGCAGTGCTTTACAATTCAACAGTTCTTGTAGTAAAATTGTTAAAGATAATACAATAATTAAAGCAAAAATAATGACGACCCTGCTCGTGAGAGCATACAATCTACAATGAGGTAGGGGGAGTCACAAAGTACAGGGACTTATTTACTTATTTGCAATGGTTGTCAAGCCATCTTGAGGGAATATAGATGGATAAAGGCTGCATGAAGTAGTCACTAGTCGATGTGTGGTGCTTTTGGGTGCCATGTGTGTGTCTATATATATATATATATATATATATATATATATATATATACTCTGCTCAAAAAAATAAAGGGAACACTAAAATCCCACATCCTAGATATCACTGAATGAAATATTCCAGTTGTAAATCTTTATTCATTACATAGTGGTTGAGAACAATAAAACCTAAAAATGATCAATGTAAATCACAACTAATATCCCACGGAGGTCTGGAGTTGGAATGATGCTCAAAATCAAAGTGGAAAATTAAGTTACAGTCTGATCCAACTTCAGTGGAAATGCCTTAAGACAAGGAAATGATGCTAAGTAGTGTGTGTGGCCTCCACGTGCCTGTATGATCTCCCTACAACGCCTGGGCATGATGAGGCAGTGGATGGTCTCCTGAGTGATCTCCTCCCAGACCTGGACTAAAGCATCCACCAACTCCTGGACAGTCTGTGGTGCAACGTGACGTTGGTAAATGGTACTGACATGATGTCTGAGATGTGTTCAATTGGATTCAGGTCTGGGGAATGGGCGGGCCAGTCAATAGCTTCAATGCCTTCATCTTGCAGGAACTGCTGTCACACTCCAGCCATATGAGGTCTGGCATTGTCCTGCATTAGGATGAACCCAGGGCCAACCGCATCATCATATGGTCTCACAAGGGGTTTGAGGATCTTATATCGGTACCTAATGGCAGTCAGGCTACCTCTGGCGAGCACATAGAGGGCTGTGCGGCCCTCCAAAGAAATGCCTCCCCACACCATTACTGACCCACTGCCAAACCGGTCATGCTGATGGATGTTGCAGGCAGCAGATCGCTCTCCACGGCATCTCCAGGCTCTGTGACATCTGTCACATGTGCTCATTGTGAACCTGCTTTCATCTGTGAAGAGCACAGGGCACCAGTGGTGAATTTGCCAATCCTGGTGTTCTATGGCAAATGCCAAGCATCCTGCAGGACCTGCAACTACGATTTTATAATTAGGTCCAACTTTTTGTGTTGTGTTTGTAAAATTAATGTTTTCAAAATAGGAAATCATGTCATTGTCATTTTTAATTGAATATTGGGACGCCCTTTTCTGAAAAATCCGTAAAATGAAAATTTCTAATTTGGCAAGTAATGGATTAAGTGTTCCCTTTATTTTTTTTTGAGCAGTACATATATATATACAGTGCCTACAAGTAGTATTCAACCCCCTGCAGATTTAGCAGGTTTACACATTTGGAATTAACTTGGCATTGTGACATTTGGACTCTAGATCAGCCTGGACGTGTGAAATGCACTGCAGCAAAAAAGAATGTTATTTCTTTGTTTATTTTTTTTTTAAATTGGGAAAAGTCTTTTCAGAGGGTCATTTATTATTCAACCCCTCAACCCACCAGAATTCTGTTTGGTTTCCCTAAAGTATTAAGAAGTAGTTCAGGCACAAAGAACAATGAGCTTCACATGTTTGGATTAATTATCTCTTTTTCCAGCCTTTTCTGACTATTTAAGACCCTCCCCAAACTTGTGAACAGCACTCATACATGGTCAACATGGGAAAGACAAAGGAGCATTCCAAGGCCATCAGAGACAAGATCATGGAGGGTCACAAGGCTGGCAAGGGGTACAAAACCCTTTCCAAGGAGTTGGGCCTACCTGTCTCCACTGTTGGGAGCATCATCCGGAAGTGGAAGGCTTATGGAACTACTGTTAGCCTTCCATGGCCTGGACAGCCTTTGAAAGTTTCCTCCCGTGCCGAGGCCAGGCTTGTCCGAAGAGTCAAGGCTAACCCAAGGACAACAAGGAAGGAGCTCCGGGAAGATCTCATGGCAGTGGGAACATTGGTTTCAGTCAATACCATAAGTAACGTACTCCACCGCAATGGTCTCCGTTCCAGACGAGCCCGTAAGGTACCTTTACTTTCAAAGCGTCATGTCAAGGCTCGTCTACAGTTTGCTCATGATCACTTGGAGGACTCTGAGACTGACTGGTTCAAGGTTCTCTGGTCTGATGAGACCAAGATCGAGATCTTTGGTGCCAACCACACACGTGACATTTGGAGACTGGATGGCACTGCATACGACCCCAAGAATACCAGCTGTGGGGCTGTTTCTCAGCCAAGGGGCCTGGCCATCTGGTCCGCATCCATGGGAAGATGGATAGCACGGCCTACCTGGAGATGTTGGCCAAGAACCTCCGCTCCTCCATCAAGGATCTTAAGATGGGTCGTCATTTCATCTTCCAACAAGACAACGACCCAAAGCACACAGCCAAGAAAACCAAGGCCTGGTTCAAGAGGCAAAAAATCAAGGTGTTGCAGTGGCCTAGTCAGTCTCCTGACCTTAACCCAATTGAAAACTTGTGGAAGGAGCTCAAGATTAAAGTCCACATGAGACACCCAAAGAACCTAGATAACTTGGAGAAGATCTGCATGGAGGAGTGGGCCAAGATAACTCCAGAGACCTGTGCCGGCTTGATCAGGTCTTATAAAAGACGATTATTAGCTGTAATTGCAAACAAAGGTTATTCCACAAAATATTAAACCTAGGGGTTGAATAATAATTGACCCACACTTTTATGTTTAAAATTTATAAAAATTTAACTGAGCAACAAAACTTTTTGGTTTGTAAGATTTATGCATCTGTTAATAAATCCTGCTCTTGTTTGAAGTTTGAAGGCTCTAACTTATTTGCATCTTATTAAACCTGCTAAATCTGCAGGGGGTTGAATACTACTTTTAGGCACTGTGTATATATATATATATATATATATATATATATATATATATATATATATATATATGTGATAGCCCACTCTAAACAGGTGTGTTTTTAGGGAACGCCTAAAACTGGAATGTTGGAGTCCCAACAAATCAGGACTAACCACAACTTATACAGAGGATTGGTGCAACTCGTGAATAGTCCTGGATCTGGGATTGAGAGGTACGGATTACTGCAGATGTAAGTTGAAAGTCGCTTGCGAAGCGTAACAAGCGAATAGGTCGACAAACAGAAATGAGGGAGATGTAGGGGGTGACGCACTATGGAGAGCTTTGTGGGTGAAAACAAGCAGTTTAAATTGGATCCTGTAATGAATGGGCAGCCAGTGCAATGACTGGCGAAGAGCGGACATGTCCAAATACCACTTAGCCAGATAGACAACCCTGGGTGCTGCATTAAGGATGCACTCGAGAGGGGAAAGTTGAGTGAGGGGAGGCAAATTAATAGAGCGTTACAGTAGTCCAGGTGGGCGTGGACCAGGGCAACAGTGAGGGTATTTGTTGTTTCCATGGTGAGAAAGGGGCGGATTATAGAGATGTTCTTTAGGTGTAATTGGCAAGAGCGGGCAAGAGATTGTCGATGGGAGGTAAAGGAAAGATTGATGTCAAACATAACATAAAAAAAAAAAAAAAAAAAGGTTCCTCGCATCATGTTCTCATACACTTTATGCAGTATTAGCCCTCTGTGTCTGTACTGCTACATACTTAGGCAGTTAACTGGTTCATGCAGCTTTACATGAACACCTGAGCCTTACACTATAGCTGGTCCGAATAACTAAAGCAATTGTTACCATCCACCTTTCGTGTCTCCCCTTTTCCCCATAGTTTGTAAGCTTGCGAGCAGGGCCCTCACTCCTCCTGGTATCTGTTTTGAACTGTATTTCTGTTATGCTGTAATGTCTATTGTATGTACAAGTCCCCTCTATAATTTGTAAAGCGCTGCGGAATATGTTGGCGCTATATAAATAAAAATTATTATTATTATTATATTATAACACCCAGATAGCGAGCCTACCACCCACGTTGAGGGAGATGTCAGATTTTGGGAGGTCAGTAGACGGCGGGAGCACAAGAAGTCCAATTTTGGAAAGGTCGAGTTTCAGATAGAGAGCGGACATGATGTTGGAGTCTGCGGACAAACAGTCACTCGTGTTCTGTAGTACAGCGGGGGTAAGGTCAGGGGATGACGTTTATAGTTGTGTGCCATCAGCATAAAGATGGTACTGAAAGCCAAATCTGCTGATGGTCTGTCCGACTGGGGCCTTGTAGAGAGAAAAGAGAAGGGGGCCATGGACTGAGCCTTGAGGGATGCCAATAGTGAGTGGAAGAGGAGAAGAAGTGGAGTCAGCGAACGATACACTGAAGGAGCCGACAGAAATATAAGAAGAGAACCAGGAGAGGGCAGTGTCCTTTATGCCTATTGATTGGAGCATAGAGTGTAGGAGATGGTGATCAACGATGTTGAAAGCTGCAGAGAGGTCGAGAAGAATGAACAGAGAGTGGTGACCGTTACGTTTTGCTGTCAAAAGGTCATTGGTCACTTTGATGAGTGCAGTTTCTGTCGAATGTAGGGGGCTGGACTGTGATGGATCTAGGCGAGAGTGAGTGGAGTTAAGTCTGCTAGTACATGTTATAGAGCAGGAGGCGCTGAACATATTGATATATAGTGGTGTGGGAAAAAGCTCCATAAAACATGTGCAATCTTGCCGGGAGGGGGTTTTAATTGGTGATTGACAGGGATCACAGCATGCACACTTACAAAAGGAAAATTGTCAATCACTGAAAGGACCACCCACTGGACCAGAACACAGATTATAATGATTTTTTCTCCGACTGTAAAGTGACCGAGGGCAGTAGCCCATCCCCTGACACGTGGACGAGCTGCTGCTCCATTACGCCCTGGTACTTTATAGAAAAATTGTGTCCCAGTCCCAATGTGCTGCCAGTTGTCGGGTGAATCACTCTTGCTTGTAAGTCGCCGGCCTCCAACTTCAGGAGTCACGGCACGTAACTCAGGGAACACGCAGTTTGATTCAAAAAGCAAAAGTTTATTGTGCAGTTCAAGTTCATCAGATTATAAGATGTAGCATTGGGCACAACACTTCTTAGTTCTTGTTTCCTAAAAACACTACATCTTCAGCATTGCTATCAGTTCCTCCTGGACTATCCCTATATTTACTGTTCCTGTCAGCCTCAGGAATTTCCTGCCTAGTCATGCAGTGCACTCGTGATCCGTTACTTTCCCTTCACGCAGTTACACATCCATCATTCCCTGTACGCCACAGGATCAGGCACTCTTCGTAGTACTTGTAGAGCTGTGAGCTCTGGACATTGCAGGAAAATCTGCCAGGGATTCCAGTAAGGCTTCACACTGCCCCAAACGATAGATGCTTGCCCACTGCTGCATGAACTTGACCTTGGTTACCATACTGTGTCATCTACTGTCAGGAAGCAGTCCCTTTATACTGGGAATTGCCCCTACCACTATGGTCAAGTCACAAACCTTTAACTAAGGGTACCGTCACACAGTGGCATTTTGATCGCTACGACGGCACGATTTGTGACGTTCCAGCAATATATCCGTGACGTTCCAGCGATCTCGCTGTGTCTGACACGGTCCTGCGATCAGGGACCCCGCTGAGAATCGTACGTCGTAGCAGATCGTTTGAAACTTTCTTTCGTCGTCTAATGTCCTGCTGTGGCGGCATGATCGCATGGTGTAACAAAGGTGTGCACGATATTGTATACGATGTGCGCATAGTAACCAACGGCTTCTACATCGCACATACGTCATGAAATTATCGCTCCAGCGTCGTACATTGCAAAGTCTGACAGCAGTTTACGACGCTGGAGCGATATTGTTACGATGCTGGAGCGTCACGGATCGTGCCGTCGTAGCGATCAAAATGCCACTGTGTGACGGTACCCTAAAGTCTGTTGCTGTACCTATAGCTGACAGATTTATCTCTACAAACATTATGCATGGCATTTGCATATATTAATATATTACATTAGACTGCTTACCAATGTCTATTTTATCCTACAGTCATTACCTTATGTCCTAAAACCTAACCTACAGTGGGTACGGAAAGTATTCAGATCCCTTAAAATTTTTCACTCTTTGTTTCATTGCAGCCATTTGGTAAATTTAAAAAAAAGTTCTTTTTTCACATTAATGTACACTCTGCACCCGCATCTTGACTGAAAAAAAGCAGAACTGTAGAAATTTTTGCAAATTTAATAAAAAAGAAAAACTGAACTATCACATGGTCATAAGTATTCAGATCCTTTGCTCAAACGCTCATATTTAAGTCACATGCTGTCCATTTCCTTGTGATCCTCCTTGAGATGGTCCTACTCCTTCATTGGAGTCCAGCTGTGTTAAATTAAACTGATAGGACTTTATTTGGAAAGGCACACACCTGTCTATGTAAGACCTCACAGCTCACAGTGCATGTCAAACCAAATGAGAATCATGAGGTCAAAGGAACTGGCCAAGGAGCTCAGAGAAAGAATTGTGGAAAGGCACAGATCTGGCCAAGGTTGCAAAAGTATTTCTACAGTATGCAAGGCTCCTAAGAGCACAGTGGCCCCCATAATCCTTAAATTAATAAGTGTGTGACGCCGATTCAGCGATGTCTTAGCTGGTAACCAGGGTAAACATCGGGTTACTAAGCGCAGGGCCGCGCTTAGTAACCCGTTGTTTACCCTGGTTACCATCGTTAAAGTAAAAAAAACAACCACTACATACTTACCTTCTGCTGTCTGTCCCCGGCGCTCTGCTTCTCTGCTCTGGCTGTGAGCACAGCGGCCGGAAAGCAGAGCAGTGACGTTACCGCTGTGCTTTCCGGCTGCCCGGCGCTCACAGCCAGAGCAGAGAAGCAGAGCGCCGGGGACAGACAGCGGTAGGTAAGTATGTAGTGGTTGTTTTTTGTACTTTAACGATGGTAACCAGGGTAAACAACGGGTTACTAAGCGTGGCCCTGCGCTTAGTAACCCGATGTTTACCCTGGTTACCAGCGAAGACATCGCTGAATCGGCGTCACACACGCCGATTCAGCGATGTCAGCGGGACGTCCAGCGACGAAACAAAGTTCTGGCCTTTCTGCCCCGACCAGCGATATCACAGCAGGGGCCTGATCGCTGCTGCCTGTCACACTGGACGATATCGCTAGCCAGGACGCTGCAACGTCACGGATCGCTAGCGATATCGTCCAGTGTGATGGTACCTTAAGGAACAGCACAGTACAGTCCCACACTCTCACACTACAAAACTATATATCATCTGTTCAGCTTCTCTTGTCCTTTTACCTTGTTACTTGGGGTATTGCAGTGCATTTCCAAGCTGACAGGTTATAATGAGTCATCTCTTATTTATTTGTTCACTGAAGGAATCTGTTAGGCCACATTCAGTATTTGGTCAGTATTTTACCTCAGTATTTGTAAGCCAAAACCTGGATTGGAACAATCAGAGGAAAAGTATAATAGAAACACGTCACCACTTCTGGATTTATCACCCATTTCTGGGTTTGGTTTCCAAATACTGCTGTAAAAACTCACCAAAGACTGCACATGTGAACAAGGCCTTATAGTGACAGCAAGGCTAAATCTAAAACTCTCTATTCCATTCTCAGGAAAGCCAGATTGCTGGTAAACTGCTACTGACTAGAAAGCTCTACTCTAAATAACATTAAGATCCTACTTGTTTGTATTAACCTCTGTCAATAGGGGACATCATTGACTATGTAACTGATGTAAGTTAAATGTTGCACATAACATTGTGTGCCTTCTGCTTAGTCATTGACATCAGCCACCATTTAAATGATTATTCCCACCTTCATAAATGGATATTGTTGGATAATGTTGGTAAATACGAGCAATTTACTGCTTAGTAACGTTTTCATCCGTTCTTAAGATATTACCACTTTTATTTACCGCACGTTGCCTTGGAGACTGACCACCATTACTAGACAGCAGAGCATAAGCCATGCTTATGGAGCGCCTCGTCAGGGCAAGGGGGTTACTCGGTACCGGGTGCTGCGGTTCACAGGGGGATGTCACGGTGGCTGACCCGGTCCGTGGCCCTGGGACGTCCGTATAAGAGGGAAAGGTCTTTAAAGGGATAAAGTTTATGTTCGTGACGTCACCTGTGGTATTCGGTCAGTGGGGACCGACGCTGCTTTAAGGGATCCGCTGGGGTGATGTTATGGCAGCTAGATGGTATACCTTCCCACAGGTGAAGTATATCCCCAGGGCTTCCCAGTGTGTAGATGGTAGAATGGTGAGAGGTGCAGTGAAGAAGAGGACACAGGATTGCAGTCTCTTTACCTTGTTTACTGTTGGTTTCAGCACCCACAGTCCAGGGCACCAGATCATAGGGCAGGTAGAGTCCGGCCGGTTTGGAGGCAATTCCAGAGTCCCCTAGTCCAGGTGGAAATCAATAGCCTTCCCTTGCGCTGTTGTGTAGTCCCTTACTGCATAAGCTTCAAATAAGGTCATCACATATGTGGTGTCTCTCTCTCTATCCCCCGTAGTCGAATAGGACAAAACACGTATGACTGGTGGCTTGAGGCAGTTTATAGGGACTCTAGCATGCCCCAGCCTCTGAGGGGTGCCACCGTGCCTCCTGGGTGTAGGTGCGGACAGGTAACATGCAATTAGCTGTCCTGCCGGTCTCTGAAGTAAGGCTTGGAGGTTCTTACTACTTCGGTGTTCCGGCTACCAGTTATCTGTGCCCCAGAAGGAGGCAGCCTGCTCGGGGCTGGTCCCCTTCTGGTATCCTCTCCTGTTCTTTGCTTTCCTGCATGCTCACTGCAACGTACTCTGCTTTCTGAAATGTCTCCTTCTGGGAGCTGCAGCTTTTAGGGTATGCACAGCTCTGTGGACCCTCTGTCCTCCACAGACGAATGTCTGGAACTTTCTAACTTTCCCTACAGACTACCAGTTATATATATATGGGGAGTCACCTAGTAAATAGGATCGAAAGCTCCCCCTGGTGGCCTGGAGTGTGAATGTGTTGCATGCTTGTGGTACCTGGATGCAGTTATCCTTCCTTGCCTCCAAACGTAACATCACTCTCCTCTGGAGGAAAGCAATGCCACTGTGATGACCAGGACTCTGGGGTGCCACACTTACAAGTTCTTTTCTATTGAGTTTATAAAATCTGTTTTGAAGCTGGCGAGGATCCCTGGAATGCACTGTTGCATCATAATCCTGGCTTCTCCAAAATGCTTAAAAGTTAGAGTGCTTTCACATTGCGTTCCTTGGCCCCATCAGGGCTTGCATCCGAACCCCCTGCAAAACAGGATTCTGACGTATGCGCCAACAGAGCCATAGACTGTAATGGTGCCGACAGAGCAAACGTGCACTCTGACGTGCATAATTTTGGGAATGTATGCCTACTGGAGGCAGACACTCAGACGTAGTAGACAGCTGGCACCATTGCAGTCTATGGACCCATCGGAGCATATGTCTGAATCCCATTTTGTGAGTGTGTTCAGGCGTGAACCCCAATGGGGTCACTGAACAAGTGCCTATACATGATGTAAAAGCACCCATATACAGCAGAAGTAGCCGGTTGTTTACAAAGAGAAAACAAAGTGTTAATGTCTCAGGAATGGCAGCAAATGTTAATAAGCAGTAAATTGCAACATTCCGACCATATAACACTATGAAGAATGGGAATAACCATTTAATACCTTTTAAATTATATTTTTTAGATTCTATGGAGCTGTAAATGACCTTCCTTTTTCGGAAGAAGTGTCTTTAAAAAAAAAAAAACTAAAAAAAAATTGTCCATGAAATACTCAGACGGCATATGGATGACATCCCAATTGCGTTTGAGTCTTGTCTGATTTTCACTGACTGATAGGACAAGGTTGAGAAACATCCAACGGTCTTAGTTTTGGGGTTTTTATGCACATGTGAAAAACTGATGAAACACCTAAAGGCCCCTTCACATTTAGCGACGCTGCAGCGATACCGACAACGATCCGGATCGCTGCAGCGTCGCTGTTTGGTCGCTGGAGAGCTGTCACACAGACCACTCTCCAGCGACCAACGATGCCGGTAACCAGGGTAAACATCGGGTAACTAAGCGCAGGGCCGCGCTTAGTAACCCGATGTTTACCCTGGTTACCATGCTAAAAGTAAAAAAAAACAAACAGTACATACTTACCTACAGCCGTCTGTCCTCCAGCGCTGCGCTCTGCTTCTCTGCTCTCCTCCTGTACTGACTGTGAGCCGGAAAGCAGAGCGGTGACGTCACCGCTCTGCTTTCCGGCTCACAGACAGTACAGGAGGAGAGCAGAGCACAGCGCTGGAGGACAGACGGCTGTAGGTAAGTATGTACTGTTTGTTTTTTTTTACTTTTAGCATGGTAACCAGGGTAAACATCGGGTTACTAAGCGCGGCCCTGCGCTTAGTTACCCGATGTTTACCCTGGTTACAAGTGAAGACATCGCTGGATCGGTGTCACACACGCCGATCCAGCGATGTCAGGAGGAGTCCAGCGACGAAATAAAGTTCTGGACTTTATTCAGCGACCAACGATCTCCCAGCAGGGGCCTGATCGTTGGTCGCTGTCACACATAACGATTTCATTAACGATATCGTTGCTACGTCACAAATAGCAACGATATCGTTAACAATATCGTTATGTGTGAAGGTACCTTAAGGTGAAAACTGAGACACTGACAGAGCATTGATGAAAAGATGAAGAACATGTTTGTGCTTCTAGTCTTTCCTTGTTTTATCTGGCTTAGAGCAGGAAGATAAGACTCTGCTTACAGTCAGTCCCACCCCGGAGCACCTCTCATTAAGGGTACCGTCACACAGTGAAATTTTGATCGCTACAACGGTACGATCCGTGACGCTCCAGCGTCGTAACAATATCGCTCCAGCGTCGTAGACTGCTGTCACACTTTGCAATGTACGACGCTGGAGCGATAATTTCATGACGTATGTGCGATGTAGAAGCCGTTGGTTACTATGCGCACATCGTATACGATATATGTTACACCATGCAATCATGCCGTCACAGCGGGACACTAGACGACGAAAGAAAGTTTCAAACGATCTGCTACGATGTACGATTCTCAGCGGGGTTCCTGATCGCAGGAGCGTGTCAGACATTGCAATATCGCTCGAACGTCACGGATATATCGCTCGAACGTCACGAATCGTGCCGTCGTAGCGATCAAAATTTCACTGTGTGACGGTACCCTAACTCTAACATCTAACGCTGATTACACAAGAACAATAAGACAGATTTCTTCTCCCCAGGTATCATTTTACAAGGTAGATAGAAGGAATATAGAGCGCACATAGGGTCTTATCCGAGATAAAGGGAATATTCGTGAGAGATAATATAAATTCACTCACCTATTATTGTTGTGTGAAACACAACCACTGCACTTAGCATTGGCGGCTGCTGCAAGCCCCGATGTGATGATCAGGACAGTTCTGAGGAAGTGGTGCGATCACCACGAAATGCATAGAAATAAAGTCTATTCTCTGTTACATCTACTTGGACTTCTCTGGTACATTATCCCGACAGGTGAGCAGCGCAGTCTGATGCCCCATTCTCTTCACCTAGCACAGGTATCATTTTAATCAGTGTAACACTGCCAACCTGAGAGTGTCTGTACTTTACTTAGCAAAATCTTCTGACAGGTTCGCTTTAAGCATGTGAAATCCATGCTCGATGTGATTGAGATCCAGGGATTCAAACCAGGGATTCAAGCTTCAGGAGGCTAATTTGCATATTCCAGGTGCCTTCTGGGAGAAGCGAAGTCTCCCTAAGCTAGAAGATCGTTGGGTACAGCCGGGACCAGCTGCTTCGAAAGCATCACCAAACCAGGGATTCAAGCTTCAGGAGGCTAATTTGCATATTCCAGGTGCCTTCTGGGAGAAGCGAAGTCTCCCTAAGCTAGAAGATCGTTGGGTACAGCCGGGACCAGCTGCTTCGAAAGCATCACCAAACCGAATTTTTGCCTGTAGGACATTATTGCAAGAGAGCTTGGCTGAGTAGATTACACAAGAAGGAAAACACACAGCAAGTCAGCAGGATCTAGGAGCAACATGGCAGATGTGACAACCTACATGGTGAGCTGCAGCATGTGCTACATGTTCACAGATCGACCAGAAGAAGAATCCAATTTCACCTGTCAGAAGTGTAGACTAGTGGCCCTTTTAGAAGAAAAGGTGCGGGGTCTGGAAGAAAGAATAGCAACTTTGAAACTCATCAAAGAGAATGAAGACTTTCTAGACAGAACAGAAGCATCTCTACTGGTCACAGAAGGTGCAAAAAGTGTCAGAGAACCTCCAAAAGCAGATGAGTGGAAGCATGTGACCAAAAGAAGCAAGAAGACCATGGAGAAATCACCAACCACACAACTGAAGAACCGATATCAAATCTTTGTAGAGGATGAAGATGGCACACCTAAGAATGAAGCAATACCAGCAAGCAAAAAAGAAAAGGGGACACAGCAACAAGTGACAGCAAAAAGTACAGCCAAGAAGCAACGAAGAGTGGTGGTGGTGGGAGACTCACTACTGAGAGGCACAGAAGCAGCCATCTGCAGACCGGACATAACTGCAAGAGAAGTATGCTGCCTTCCAGGTGCGATGACCAAGGATGTGACCGATAGGATACCAAAGCTCTTCAGCTCCAAGGACGTCCACCCATTTCTTCTGATACATGTTGGCACCAATGACACGGCAAGGAAGGACCTACCGACAATCTGCAAGGACTTTGAAGAGTTGGGGAAGAAAGTAAAGGAACTGGATGCACAGGTAGTTTTTTCTTCTATCCTTCCAGTAGATGGGCATGGCACCAGGAGATGGAACAGGATCCTTGATGCAAACAACTGGCTAAGACGATGGTGCAGACAACAAGGATTTGGATTCCTGGACCACGGTGTGAATTACTGGTATGATGGACTCCTCGCCAGAGACGGACTACACCTCAACAAACCTGGGAAACACACATTCGCCAGAAGACTCGCTACACTCATCAGGAGGGCGTTAAACTAGAAGAAGAGGGGACGGGAAGAAAAACATTAGACTCGAACAAAGACGACCCAGGAAAACATACTCAGAAGGGAGGTAAGAACATTTCTAAAACAATCCACAGTGAGGAGATTGGAACAAAACAAAATCCTCTAAACTGCATGCTCGCAAACGCCAGAAGCCTGACAAACAAGATGGAAGAACTAGAAGCAGAAATATCTACAGGTAACTTTGACATAGTGGGAATAACCGAGACATGGTTAGATGAAAGCTATGACTGGGCAGTTAACTTACAGGGTTACAGTCTGTTTAGAAAGGATCGTAAAAATCGGAGAGGAGGAGGGGTTTGTCTCTATGTAAAGTCTTGTCTAAAGTCCACTTTAAGGGAGGATATTAGCGAAGGGAATGAGGATGTCGAGTCCATATGGGTTGAAATTCATGGAGGGAAAAATGGTAACAAAATTCTCATTGGGGTCTGTTACAAACCCCCAAATATAACAGAAAGCATGGAAAGTCTACTTCTAAAGCAGATAGATGAAGCTGCAACCCATAATGAGGTCCTGGTTATGGGGGACTTTAACTACCCGGATATTAACTGGGAAACAGAAACCTGTGAAACCCATAAAGGCAACAGGTTTCTGCTAATAACCAAGAAAAATTATCTTTCACAATTGGTGCAGAATCCAACCAGAGGAGCAGCACTTTTAGACCTAATACTATCTAATAGACCTGACAGAATAACAAATCTGCAGGTGGTTGGGCATTTAGAAAATTGCGACCACAATATTGTGCAGTTTCACCTGTCTTTCACTAGGGGGACTTGTCAGGGAGTCACAAAAACATTGAACTTTAGGAAGGCAAAGTTTGACCAGCTTAGAGATGCCCTTAATCTGGTAGACTGGGACAATATCCTCAGAAATGAGAATACAGATAATAAATGGGAAATGTTTAAGAACATCCTAAATAGGCAGTGTAAGCGGTTTATACCTTGTGGGAATAAAAGGACTAGAAATAGGAAAAACCCAATGTGGCTAAACAAAGAAGTAAGACAGGCAATTAACAGTAAAAAGAAAGCATTTGCACTACTAAAGCAGGATGGCACCATTGAAGCTCTAAAAAACTATAGGGAGAAAAATACTTTATCTAAAAAACTAATTAAAGCTGCCAAAAAGGAAACAGAGAAGCACATTGCTAAGGAGAGTAAAACTAATCCCAAACTGTTCTTCAACTATATCAATAGTAAAAGAATAAAAACTGAAAATGTAGGCCCCTTAAAAAATAGTGAGGAAAGAATGGTTGTAGATGACGAGGAAAAAGCTAACATATTAAACACCTTCTTCTCCACGGTATTCACGGTGGAAAATGAAATGCTAGGTGAAATCCCAAGAAACAATGAAAACCCTATATTAAGAGTCACCAATCTAACCCAAGAAGAGGTGCGAAACCGGCTAAATAAGATTAAAATAGATAAATCTCCGGGTCCGGATGGCATACACCCACGAGTACTAAGAGAACTAAGTAATGTAATAGATAAACCATTATTTCTTATTTTTAGTGACTCTATAGCGACAGGGTCTGTTCCGCAGGACTGGCGCATAGCAAATGTGGTGCCAATATTCAAAAAGGGCTCTAAAAGTGAACCTGGAAATTATAGGCCAGTAAGTCTAACCTCTATTGTTGGTAAAATATTTGAAGGGTTTCTGAGGGATGTTATTCTGGATTATCTCAATGAGAATAACTGTTTAACTCCATATCAGCATGGGTTTATGAGAAATCGCTCCTGTCAAACCAATCTAATCAGTTTTTATGAAGAGGTAAGCTATAGACTGGACCACGGTGAGTCATTGGACGTGGTATATCTCGATTTTTCCAAAGCGTTTGATACCGTGCCGCACAAGAGGTTGGTACACAAAATGAGAATGCTTGGTCTGGGGGAAAATGTGTGTAAATGGGTTAGTAACTGGCTTAGTGATAGAAAGCAGAGGGTGGTTATAAATGGTATAGTCTCTAACTGGGTCGCTGTGACCAGTGGGGTACCGCAGGGGTCAGTATTGGGACCTGTTCTCTTCAACATATTCATTAATGATCTGGTAGAAGGTTTACACAGTAAAATATCGATATTTGCAGATGATACAAAACTATGTAAAGCAGTTAATACAAGAGAAGATAGTATTCTGCTACAGATGGATCTGGATAAGTTGGAAACTTGGGCTGAAAGGTGGCAGATGAGGTTTAACAATGATAAATGTAAGGTTATACACATGGGAAGAGGGAATCAATATCACCATTACACACTGAACGGGAAACCACTGGGTAAATCTGACAGGGAGAAGGACTTGGGGATCCTAGTTAATGATAAACTTACCTGGAGCAGCCAGTGCCAGGCAGCAGCTGCCAAGGCAAACAGGATCATGGGGTGCATTAAAAGAGGTCTGGATACACATGATGAGAGCATTATACTGCCTCTGTACAAATCCCTAGTTAGACCGCACATGGAGTACTGTGTCCAGTTTTGGGCACCGGTGCTCAGGAAGGATATAATGGAACTAGAGAGAGTACAAAGGAGGGCAACAAAATTAATAAAGGGGATGGGAGAACTACAATACCCAGATAGATTAGCGAAATTAGGATTATTTAGTCTAGAAAAAAGACGACTGAGGGGCGATCTAATAACCATGTATAAGTATATAAGGGGACAATACAAATATCTCGCTGAGGATCTGTTTATACCAAGGAAGGTGACGGGCACAAGGGGGCATTCTTTGCGTCTGGAGGAGAGAAGGTTTTTCCACCAACATAGAAGAGGATTCTTTACTGTTAGGGCAGTGAGAATCTGGAATTGCTTGCCTGAGGAGGTGGTGATGGCTAACTCAGTCGAGGGGTTCAAGAGAGGCCTGGATGTCTTCCTGGAGCAGAACAATATTGTATCATACAATTATTAGGTTCTGTAGAAGGACGTAGATCTGGGGATTTATTATGATGGAATATAGGCTGAACTGGATGGACAAATGTCTTTTTTCGGCCTTACTAACTATGTTACTATGTTACTATGTTACTATGAGATCTGGTGATTGACTCGGCCACTGCAGAATGTTCCACTTCTTTAGCTTAAAAAAACTCCTTGGTTGCTTTCTCAGTATGTTTTGGTACATTGTCCATCTGTACTGTAAAGCACCGTCCAATCAACCTTGCTCCACTTGGTTAAATCTGAGCAGAAAGTTTATAATTCAGAATTCATCCGGCTTCTTCCGGCTTCAGTCACATCATCAGTAAACCCTAGTGACCCAGTGACCCAGTGCTATTGGAAGCCACACATGGTCATGCCGCCACACTGGCTCCACCATATTTTACAGAGGATTTGGTGCGCTTTGGATCATGAGCCGTTCCAAGCCTTCTCTATACTTTCTTCTTCTTCCCATCATTCTGGTACAGGTTGATCTTAGTTTCATCAGTCCAAAGAATGCTTCTTCAGAACTGAGCTGGATTCTTGAGATGTTTTTTGGCAAAGTCTAATCTGGCCTTTCTATTTTTAAGGCTGATTAATGGCTTAGTATCTTGTGGTGAACCCAGTGTATTTGCTGTCATGAAGTTTTCCCTTTATGGGAGACTTAGATGTTGAAACACCTACTTTCTGGTGAGTGTTCTTCACTTGGGTGGATGTTGTGAAGGGGTATTTCTTCATCATGGAAAGGATTCTGCGATCATCCACCACTGTTGTCTTCCGTGAGTTCAGAAGCTCACCAGTGCGCTCTTTTTTTGCAGAACATACAAAACTATTGATTTTGCCACTTCTAACATTTCTGTTATCTGTCTGATGGATTTCTTTTTTTTTTTTAGCCAACTGATGTTCTGTTTCACTTCTATTGACTATATAACTTTATCTTGAATAGGCTTTGCTAAATAGCTAAAATGCCAAAACTTGTGTCACTGTCCAAGTATTTCTGGCCCTAACTCGTATGTTTTCAAATATTAATGAGATCATTATAGCTCAAGGACAACATAAACTGGGTTCTGCTCTGGCAGATCCTGCTAGTCCCTGAATTATGTGGCAAGATTATTTTCATAAGTCTGATTTTCCCTTTGCTGATATTAATGCTTTTTTCAAATTTATTTCACAAGACTCCGAATTCTGTAGTATTTTGTCTTATATCCCAACCCTGATGGTAAAAACCGGCACACTGACCAAACACTAATGAAAATCAGATCCAAATCACTGGTGAAAATTGCTCCATTTTTCACGTATGGAAAAAATAAAAGAAAATGGACATATGAAGCCACCCTAGCCATGTAAATACTACAGTTTTACTACGAAAGTATGAATGACCAGTAAAGATGAGCAAATTGATTCACATTACTTTTGTCCAGCAAACACATCAGTTGCCTTTGGTTGCCAGACAGGAGCACTCAGAACCGGCCTCCTTCCTGCCAGAATCTCCATCGCATCTTCTGATTAGCAGGCTTAGCGTAATGTCATGCCACAATGAAGATGTCATACCAGGCATGCAAATTAAAAGAGATGGCAAGCCGACCTGTTATTCCCAGGACTTCTGTTTTACGGCCATAGATTACTGTCGTCATCGCAGGACCAGAGTCTTACAAAATGATTCGCTCATCTGTAATGATCAGATATGGCTTGTTATAGCAACGGCAGCTGATTGGTTGGGATTAGATAACTCAGATCTGGAGTGACCCGCTGATCCTCACACCAGCTTGTATTCGAAAAGGGGTTGTCTTTATAAGACCTTACACTTTATGAGCAGTAAGAAATACAGTGGGGAAAAAAAGTATTTAGTCAGTCAGCAATAGTGCAAGTTCCACCACTTAAAAAGATGAGATGCGTCTGTAATTTACATCATAGGTAGACCTCAACTATGGGAGACAAACTGAGAAAAAAAAATCCAGAAAATTACATTGTCTGTTTTTTTATCATTTTTTTTGCATATTATGGTGGAAAATAAGTATTTGGTCAGAAACAAACAATCAAGATTTCTGGCTCTCACAGACCTGTAACTTCTTCTTTAAGAGTCTCCTCTTTCCTCCACTCATTACCTGTAATAATGGCA
Organism: Ranitomeya imitator; assembly: GCF_032444005.1. Taxonomy (NCBI): domain Eukaryota; kingdom Metazoa; phylum Chordata; class Amphibia; order Anura; family Dendrobatidae; genus Ranitomeya; species Ranitomeya imitator. Next base: position 561,413,519 of record NC_091283.1, read on the forward strand.
CATGTTTAAACTTGTATAAAAAGACACCTGTGCACACCCTCAAACAGTCTGACTCCAAACTCCACTATGGTGAAAACCAAAGAGCTGTCAAAGGACACCAGAAACAAAATTGTAGCCCTGCACCAGGCTGGGAAGACTGAATCTACAATAGCCAACCAGCTTGGAGTGAAGAAATCAACAGTGGGAGCAATAATTAGAAAATGGAAGACATACAAGACCACTGATAATCTCCCTCGATCTGGGGCTCCACGCAAAATCCCACCCCGTGGGGTCAGAATGATCACAAGAACGGTGAGCAAAAATCCCAGAACCACGCGGGGGGACCTAGTGAATGAACTGCAGAGAGCTGGGACCAATGTAACAAGGCCTACCATAAGTAACACACTACGCCACCATGGACTCAGATCCTGCAGTGCCAGACGTGTCCCACTGCTTAAGCCAGTACATGTCCGGGCCCGTCTGAAGTTTGCTAGAGAGCATTTGGATGATCCAGAGGAGTTTTGGGAGAATGTCCTATGGTCTGATGAAACCAAACTGGAACTGTTTGGTAGAAACACAACTTGTCGTGTTTGGAGGAAAAAGAATACTGAGTTGCATCCATCAAACACCATACCTAATGTAAAGCATGGTGGTGGAAACATCATGCTTTGGAGCTGTTTCTCTGCAAAGGGGCCAGGACGACTGATCCGGGTACATGAAAGAATGAATGGGGCCATGTATCGTGAGATTTTGAGTGCAAACCTCCTTCCATCAGCAAGGGCATTGAAGATGAAACGTGGCTGGGTCTTTCAACATGACAATGATCCAAAGCACACCGCCAGGGCAACGAAGGAGTGGCTTCGTAAGAAGCATTTCAAGGACCTGGAGTGGCCTAGCCAGTCTCCAGATCTCAACCCTATAGAAAACCTTTGGAGGGAGTTGAAAGTCCGTGTTGCCAAGCGAAAAGCCAAAAACATCACTGCTCTAGAGGAGATCTGCATGGAGGAATGGGCCAACATACCAACAACAGTGTGTGGCAACCTTGTGAAGACTTACAGAAAACGTTTGACCTCTGTCATTGCCAACAAAGGATATATTACAAAGTATTGAGATGAAATTTTGTTTCTGACCAAATACTTATTTTTCACCATAATATGCAAATAAAATGTTAAAAAAACAGACAATGTGATTTTCTGGATTTTTTTTTTCTCAGTTTGTCTCCCATAGTTGAGGTCTACCTATGATGTAAATTACAGACGCCTCTCATCTTTTTAAGTGGTGGAACTTGCACTATTGCTGACTGACTAAATACTTTTTTGCCCCACTGTATATGAGAAATTTAAATTCTGAAGGGTTTAGGGAATGGAACAGAGAATTCTCATTTTAGAGTGACTTTTCATTAAACAAATGTGATAAAAATGTTAATGACATCTGCCACAATTATGGAAGACTTGCGCCATTGCTAATCTTGTTTTATCGCATGTACACTGCGTGCAGAATTATTAGGCAAGTTGTTTTTTGGATCACATGATACATTTTATACATGTTGTCCTACTCCAAGCTGTTCAGACTTGAGAGCCAACTACCAATTAAGTAAATCAGGTGATGTGCATCTCTGTAATGAGGAGGGGTGTTGTCTAATGACATCAAAACCCTATATAAGGTGTGTGTTACGCTATCTGAGACGAAAGCGAGAGTGGACCCTCTGGACCGTGGCAAGGTACTACCTCCGGGCGAGCGGACCAGGTGTTAACCAACCCCTATACAGGGATTGGCTGGGGCAGACCCGAAGAAGACCCTACCACGGTAGCAGATACCAGAAGGGACGGCTCAGGAAGAAACAATAAAGGAAGACACTGAACGGAACACAGGAGCGGGATACACGGAGGCAGGGAAGCTGGAGCACAATGGAAGACACGAAGACTGGCAGACAAGCTGAACTGGAGGGAAGCAGGAGACGAAGGCGAAACTGCAAAGAAAAAACGGAAGGGATGACGGGAAAACGTAAAGACACACAGGCGGAGGGAACACAAGAAGTACCGGAAGGTACGAGCACTAGAGCAGAAGAGGCCAGAGACAAAGCAAAAAGCAATTGACACTCAGGCACCTCCTAGCAGGGGAGGTGGCCTGAAATAGTGAGGGTCTCACCGGGATTGGTTGGAGTGCCGGATCCCGGAAGTAGGAGAAACCAGACAGGAGCGCAGGCGCCCTCCAGAGACCCCCGCGCGGCGGCGCAGACACCGAACATCCCCATTAAGACGAGGAGGAGGCGGGGCCAGCAGGCGACGAGCGCGCCGTCCCCCGGAAGTAATGCGGCGGGGACGAGCAGCGGCAGAAGGAGCCGGCGCCGCAAAAGAAGCAGGAGGAATGACGTGCTGGGACCCGAACAAAGTGCGGCCAGCGCAAGCAGGAGCAGCGCGCCGGCGGCCAGAAGCGGCGCGACGCGGACGAGCAGCGGCGGCCGTAACAGTGTGCTTAATTATTAGGCAACTTCCATTGCTTTGGCAAAATGGGTCAGAAGAGAGATTTGGCGGGCTCTGAAAAGTCCAAAATTGTGAGATGTCTTGCAGAGGGATGCAGCAGTCTTGAAATTACTAAACTTTTGAAGCGTGATCACCGAACAATCAAGCATTTCATGGCAAATAGCCAAGAGGGTCGCAAGAAGCGTGTTGGGCAAAAAAAGGTGCAAAATAACTGCCCATGAATTGTGGAAAATCAAGCGTGAAGATGCCAAGATGCCATTTGCCTCCAGTTGTGCCATATTTCAGAGCTGCAACGTTACTGGAGTAACAGAGGGCACAAGGTGTGCGATACTCGGCGACATGGCCAAGGTAAGGAATGCTGGAAAACGACCACCTTTGAACAAGAAACATAACATAAAATGTCAAGACTGGGCCAAAAAATATCTTAAGACTGACTTTTCAAAGGTTTTATGGACTGATGAAATGAGAGTGACTCTTGGTGGGCCACATGGATGGGCCAGAGGCTGGATCAGTAAAGGGCAGAGAGCTCCACTCCGACTCAGACACCAGCAAGGTGGAGGTGGGGTACTGGTATGGGCTGGTATCATCAAAGATGAACTTGTGGGACCTTTTCGGGTTGAGGATGGAGTGAAGCTCAACTCCCAGACCTACTGCCAGTTTCTGGAAGACAACTTCCAGCAGAGGTACAGGAAAAAGTCGGTATCGTTCAATAAAAACATGATTCTCCTGCAGGACAATGCTCCATCAGATGCCTCCAACTACTCTACAGCGTGGCTGGCCAGTAAAGGTCTCAAAGAAGAAAAAATAATGACATAGCCCCCTTGTTCACCTGATCTGAACCCCATAGAGAACCTGTGGTCCCTCATAAAATGTGAGATCTACAGGGAGAGAAAACAGTACACCTCTCAGAACAGTGTCTGGGAGGCTGTGACGGCTGCTGCACGCAATGTTGATCGTAAACAGATCAAGCAACTGACAGAATCTATGGATGGAAGGCTGTTGAGTGTGATCATAAAGAAAGGTGGCTATATTGGTCACTAATTTTTGGGGGTTTTGTTTTTGCATGTTAGAAATGTTTATTTCTAAATTTTGTGCAGTTATATTGGTTTACCTGGTGAAAATAAACAAGTGAGATGGGAATATATTTGGTTTTTATTAAGTTACCTAATAATTCTGCACAGTTATAGTTACCGGCACAAACAGATATCCTCCTAAGATAGCCAAATCTAAAAAAAATAAAAACACTCCAACTTCCAAAAATATTAAGCTTTGATATTTACGAGTCTTTTGGGTTGATTGAGAACATAGTTGTTGATCAATAATAAAAATAATCCTCTAAAATACTTGCCTAATAATTCTGCACGCAGTGTATGACGGATTTGAGAAAATTTATCACATGGGCCATTGTTCTCCTAGGATGGTTATGCCAAAGCCCTAATTAATTTGTGCCATTTTTGGCACAAAATATTCTTCCCTTTGTCTTCTGCAATGAGCCAGTCATTGTTTTCTAATTCCTCCTTTCTTGCAATCACTTCTCCTCAATGTATATAGTCTCTAATGCGCTTAGTGTAATTGTTGCATTAATAAAAGGCCACTAATATCTGAAAATAAGGTTCCTTCATTGGAGAACACTTTTTGTGAGAAAAAAGCAGCTTCATTTTACACAGATCACAGAGCAAAGATATTCCCACACGCTGTGATTAAAAAGTAACCAGTGTGAGTGTTTAGTAGGGGGCCACTGATCAATCCTGACTGACATATCATGGGTGGATTAAATATGCCTAGTCACTGAGGACCACACACACAGCAATCTGCCTGGTGCTGGCTATATTTTCATAAGTAAATACTGTAGCTGAGCAGAGAAATGATCACAATATGGAATAACAAGCAGTGCAGGACCATCCACTGGCGGACACAGACAGAAGAGAGCCCCTGTGCAAGTACGGTATATGGGCCCTCTATAGGCCAATAGCTTATAATGCACTATTTCACATGCTTTGGAGCCAGAAGTGGCCCCCTTACCTTTTGAGCCCCTGTGCGGCTGCACAGTTTGCACCCTATTTCATCTCACGTATACAGTGGAGAAAATAAGTATTTGATACACTGCCGAATTTGCAATTTTTCCCACCTACAAAGAATGGAGAGGTTTGTAATTTTTATCGCAGGTACACTTCAACTGCGAGAGACAGAATCTAAAAAAAATCCAGAAAATTATATTGTATGATTTTTACATAATTAACATGTCAAAATGAATAAACATATGCACAGCAATACCAATATGACTTGCTGTGCATATGCTCCATCTTGTTCAGGCAACTTCAGGTTTCGAAAGACATAAAGCAGCTGAGAGTGACCTGTCCAGTCTTCTGGTGTCTTCTGCTTGGAATCCGTCACTATGTTATACATGGAAGGAATAACAAAAAAAATGCTGTCAACGAAATCGCTGGAAAAAGCACTCAAGAAGATGCTTCAGAAACACACACAACCCCCCAGAATATTCCTTGCACAGTCTGCTTCAAAAACAATGTGGGAACGCTGGCATCTAAATGGCACCGTGTGTACATACCCTTGTAGAGTATCTGCTCTGAAAACGTAACAAAAAAACTCAGTGTGAACACACTCATTGCATTATAAAGCTCTGGCAAAAATTAAGAGACCAGTGCAAAATTTTCAGTTTGACTGATTTTTCTCTTTATAGGTACAGTATATTTTTGAGTAAAATGTAAATTGCTCTTTTATTCTAAAAACTACTGACAACGTGTCTCCGAAGTACCAAGCAAAAAGGGAATGTTTTTTTTCCAATGGGACAATGCACCATGCCACACAGCTAGGTCAATCAAGGTGTGGATGAAGGACCCCCACATCAAATCCCTGTGATGGCCAGCCCAATCTCCAGACCTCAACCCCACTGATAACCTCTGGAATGTAATCAAGAGGATGATGGATAGTCACAAGCCATCAAAGAACTGCTTAAATGTTTATACCAGGAGTGGCATACAGGTACCGTCACACATAACGATATCGTTAACGATATCGTTGCTTTTTGTGACGTAGCAACGAAATCGTTATGTGTGACAGCGACCAACGATCAGGCCCCTGCTGGGAGATCGTTGGTCTCTGGGGAAAGTCCAGGACTTTATTTCGTCGCTGGATCACCCGCTGACATTGCTGAAACGGCGTGTGTTTGACGCCGATTCAGCGATGTCTTCACTGGTAACCAGAGTAAACATCAGGTTACAAAGCGCAGGGCCGCGCTTAGTAACCCGATGTTTACCCTGGTTACCATTGTAAATGTAAAAAAACAAACAGTACATACTTACATTCCGGTGTCTGGTCACGTCCTTCGCCTTCATCTTCCCGCACTGACTGTGAGCGCCGGACGGCCGTAAAGCACAGCAGTGACGTCACCGCTGTGCTTTACGGCCGGCGCTCAATCAGTGCGGGAAGCTGAAGGCGAGGGACGTGACAGACACCGGAATGTGAGTATATAGTGTTTGTTTTTTTACATTTACAATGGTAACCAGGGTAAACATCGGGTTACTAAGTGCGGCCCTGCGCTTAGTAACCCGATGTTTACCCTGGTTACCCGGGGACTTCAAGATCGTTGGACGCTGGAGAGCTGTCTGTGTGACAGCTCTCCAGCGACCAAACAGCGACGCTGCAGCGATCAACATCGTTGTCTAGATCGCTGCAGCGTCGCTAAATGTGACGGTACCTTAAGGTCACCCAATAGCAGTGTGAAAGACTGGTGGAAAGCATGCCAAGACATATGACAGCTGTGATTAAAAATCATGGTTATTCAACAAAATATTGATTTTCTGAACTTTTCCTGAGTTAAAACATTAGTATTGTAGTTTCTAAATGATTATGAACTTGTTTTCTTTGCATTATTTGAGGTCTGCAAGCATTGTTGCTGGATTATATGCCCAGTCGTCTTGTACACCAGAAAATACGGTAACATTTTCCTCAAAAATATACCTATAAAGAGAAGAATCAGACAAATTGAACATTTTGCAGTGGTCTTTTAATTTTTGCCAGAGCTGTATATGCTGCTTCCAAATCTCTTCAGGCTTCCATCTCTTAGGTTTCTGCTCCAACAAGCATTTACTGGTCACACATTTCCCTGGTTAATGTTTGGTGATGCTCATAATCTTCAAAGAAGGATGACTGAGCAGCAATTGTAGTTGGAAGGAAAAAATCTACGATATATGTATATGTTGCATATGCATCTTTTGCATCTTGCAGACAGGTTGCATTGAAGCCTCATACAGACGTCAGTATTTTTCACATACAAAATAATGGTGTCTGCATCATCAGTGTTTTGGATCCGTGTTTATTCAGTGTGTCATTAATGTTTTTTACATATGGATAAATAAATTACAAAGCCTCTTCTATCCTTTGCAATGTTAAACATGGACAGCACAACAGATTCTATCTGTGTGCCCAACGTGTTTTTCACTAAGGCCGGTTTCACACGTCAGTGCCTCGGTACGTGTAGTGACAGTTTTCTCATGTACCGGAGACACTGACACACATAGACCCATTCAAATTAATGGGTCTCTGCACATGTCAGCGTGTTTTCACGGACCGTGTGTCCGCGTGCAAAACACGTAGACATATCCGTTTTTTACCAGCAGCACGTACCGCAATACGTCCACACACGTGCACATGGAGAGCAGTGTACACTGTCCTCCGTGCACACGGACGGGCCGCTGGGGAAGATGCGGTACTGTAAGCTGCTATCCCCTGCGTGTGGTGCTGAACCTGGATTTCATCCATTGTCCCCTGCTCTGCCGGCAGCAGCGCCGGACATGCGGTCCCCCCTATATTTTCCAACCAACCAGGCTATTCTCAGGCTGGTAAGGGGCCATGGATATGGGCCCCCCCAGCCTTAAAAAAGCAGCCCGCTGCTGCCCAGAAAATGCGTATCTATTAGATGCGCCAATTTTGGAGCTTTGCCAAGTTCTTCTTACTGCCCTGTAGCATTGGCATATGGGGCAATAGGAGGTTAATGTCACCCTGCTATTGTAAGGTGACATTAAGCCAGCTTAGTAATGGAGAGGTGTCAATAAGACACCTATCCATTACTAATCCCACAGTTGTTAGAGTGAATAAAACACACAAACAGTAAGAAAAAAAAGTATTTTAATGAAATAATGAAACACACAGGTTTTTAATATCTTTATTGCACGCTCAATCCAACCAAAGCTCTCGTTCTCCTGTAAAAAAAATTTCAAAATAAAAAAGCAACAATATCCAATACCTGTCAGCCGTACAGTCAAGTCCCTGCAGTAATCCATATCTGGGAGCATTTACTTTTTACAACCGGGAGCACTGCTAATGCAGCCGTTCCTGGCTCTAAACGACTGGGGAATGAATGAAATGCAGGGAACGGAGCTTCAGTGACTAGCGGTGCCGTCACCGAAGCTGCGCCCCCTGGCGGCATGAACTTATATGAACTCTTGAGCGTGGAAAATATTCAGAAACTTTCCCATGCTCAAGAGTTCATATGAACTGCAGGTTGAGTGGAGACAACAATTGATGGAACTCGGTCTCCAGAGCTGACCACAACTCCTCAGCTGTGTGACTCACATTTCCCAGACATTTCAATGTAAACACTGCCTGATGCCGTTGAGCCCTGGTGACAGCATAATTAGGAGGTGTGCAGGATTCCTTCTGTGCAGTTACAACGCGGGTGGCATTACCAGACAGGCTTTGGGTGCAGGTGGAGGACCGAGAGGAGGTTGAGGAGGCAGAAGCAGTGGAGCAACTTCTAGATACAGAGGATCGACGAGCAACTCGTGGGGACGGCAAGACTTGGACAGCATCCCCTTCTCCTGATGTCGCCGTAGTTACCCAGTGCCCAGTCACTGACATGTAACGCCCCTGTCCATGTCTACTTGTCCAAGTGTCTGTGGTGAAATGCACCCCATCACACACAGAGTTTCTCAAGGAAGCGATGATGTTGTGTGCGACATGCTGGTGTAGCGCAGGCACAGCTTTCTTTGAGAAGTAGTGGCGACTGGGCATCTGGTACTGGGACACTGCAACGGACATAAGGTCTTGAAAATCCTCTGTGTCCACCAGGCGGAAAGGCAGCATTTCTGTAGCCAACAGCTTGCAGATGGAGAAATTCAGCCTCTTAGCTTTGTAATGGCTGCAGCCAGGGAAGGCTGTGTGCGACAATGCTGAAAACCTGGGTGCGGCCCTTCGCCGGGGCAATGTCACACACGTGCCTTGTATGGCTCACATTTTGAACCTTGTTGTCCAGCAATTTTTATCCTACTATCCCGGACTAGATGGGCTTCTGCAGAGGGTACGGTCGCTGTGTGCTCACTTCTGCCGTTCCCATCCCACAGCTCAACGACTTACATCTCTACAGAAGTCGTTGGGCCTGCCAGTTCACCGGCTGAAATGCGATGTGCCCTCACGGTGGAATTCAACTCTGCACATGTTGCAGCAACTGTGGCAGTACCGACGAGCCCTGGTGCAATACGTTATGACGTATAGCCTGGGCCAACGAGATCAAGAGGTGGGGGCAAATCACGCTGCAGGAGTGGTCTCAGATCAGGGACCTATGCACCCTTCTGCACAGTTTTGAAATAGCAACGAAGATTTTTAGTGCTGACTATGCCATTATGAGCATGACAATTCTGGTGATTTACATGCTGGAGCACACCTTACACATTGTTCGGAGTCAGGTGGTGGAACAAGAGGATGAGGAGGAGGAGGAACCGGTGGAGTTGTATGCGGAAGGGATAATATCTCCAAGGTCAAGAAGGTTGGCAGCACAAAGGCGGCTGGCATGGGAGGCTAGGGGGGAGGGATTACCGAGGGCGCATGGTAGCAGCCAAACTGTTGAGTAAGGTGCAGGAGGCGAGGATGAAGTGGAGGACGAACTGGCGCTGGGCATGGAAGATTCATCAGATGAGGGAGAAGGCAGACGAAGGAAGCATGATTCTCACCTTGCCACCACCAAGACAACAAGGACTTGGTCCTCCTGGATGCGCAAGACACATGAATGCCTTCTTGCTGCATTACCTGCAACATGACCCTCGGATTGTCAGAATCCGAAGTAATGCCGACTACTGGGTTGCGACACTCTTAGATCCCCGGTACAAAAGTAAATTTGGCGAAATAATTCCTGCCATAGAAAGGGATTCACGCATGCAGGAGTATCAGCAGAGACTGTTACAGAATCTAACATCTGCTTTTCCACAAAACACCAGAGGTGCACGTAGTGAATCTCTGAGTTCTAGCTTGCCAACCGAGGGACTATCGAGTCATCACTCAAACCGTAACAGTAACATCGTATCTGGTGGTAACAGCAATTTTTTCCAATCGTTTCAAGATTTTTTTAGACCATCCTTTGCAAGGCCACAGGAGACAAGAAGTCTGACGCACAGCCAACGCCTAGAGAGGATGGTACAAGAGTATCTCCAAGTTAACATCAATGCCATGACTGTGGAACTGGACACTTGCTCATTTTTGGCTTCCAATCTTGAAAAATGGCCTGAGCTCGCCACTCACGCCTTGGAGATCTTGTCGTGCCCCGCAGCCAGCGTTCTCTCTGAACATGTGTTCAGCGCTGCTGGTGGTGGGCTGACAGATAAGCACACGCGGCTGTCCAGTGACAATGTAGACAGACTAACGTTCATCAAGATGAACAAATCCTGGATCCGCAAGGACTTTTCTACCCTTGTGTCATCTTGGGTAGACTAAAAGCTTGATGATTTTTGAAAATCACCTCACCAACCGTTTTAAAAAAACTCTGGCGAAATTGATGCCACTTAAGTGGTGTCTGTGGCCGAATTTTTGGAAAAAATGGAGACTCTTTATTTAGTCCCCTTGCTGAGTTTTACATGACGTTGCCATCGTCAACTACAGGTGGGTGTGGTCATCTGCAGAGTTGTTTACTCATACTATGGCCTGGGATTCAGAGGTCTGCTCCAAAGCTTCAGTGTCTGCTAGTCAGCAGAGTAGCCCAGCCACCCACCGCCTGTTTACAAAAGTACTATTTTTAACGGCATCTGGCCCAGGAAATCCTTTTGGGCCTAGTAGAATTTAGTGCTACTCAGCAGCGTACCCCACCCATGAAGCAAGCTACACCGCCTGTTTACCTAACTACTATTTTGTACAGGCATCTAGCCCAGGAAATCCTTTTAGGCCTAGTAGAATTTGGTGCTACTCAGCAGCGTACCCCACCCATGAAGCAAGCTACACCGCCTGTTTACCTAAATACTATTTTGTAATGGCATCTAGCCCAGGAAATCCTTTTGGGCCTAGTAGAATTCGTGCTACTTATCAGCGTACCCCACCCATGAAACAAGCTACACTGCCTGTTTACCTAACTACTATTTTGTAACGGCATCTAGCCCAGGAAATCCTTTTGGGCCTAGTAGAATTTAGTGCTACTCAGCAGCGTACCCCACCCATGAAGGAAGCTACACCGCCTGTTTACCTAACTACTATTTTGCAACGGCATCTAGCCCAGGAAATCCTTTTGGGCCTAGTAGAATTTAGTGCTACTCAGCAGCGTACCCATGAAGCAACCAACACCGCCTGTTGATCTAATTACTAATTTTTAACTGCATCTAGCCCAGGAAATCGTTTTGTACCTAATAGCATTTTGTGCTACTCAGCAGAGTACCCCAACCATGAAGCAACCAACACCGCCTGTTGATCTAATTACTAATTTTTAACTGCATGTAGCCCAGGAAATCGTTTTGTACCTAATAGCATTTTGTGCTACTCAGCAGAGTACCCCACCCATGAAGCAGGCTACACTGCCTGTTTACCTAACTACTATTTTGTAATGGCATCTAGCCCAGGAAATCCTTTTGGGCCTAGTAGAATTTAGTGCTACTCAGCAGCGTACCCCACCCATGAAGCAAGATACACCGCCTGTTTAACTAAGTACTATTTTGTAATGGCATCTAGCCCAGGAAATCCTTTTGGGCCTAGTAGAATTTGGTTCTACTCAGCAGCGTACTTCACCTGTGAAGCAAGCTACACCACCTGTTTACCTAAGTACTATTTTTTAACGGCATCTGGCCCAGGAAATCCTTTTGGGCCTAGTAGCAATTTCTGCTACTCAGCAGAGTACCCCACCCATGAGCAAGCTACACTACCTTCTTTCTTTCTCAATCTAACCCCTCGGCTCTGGGGTGTCCACTCTCTCTCCAACTCTCTCCTTCTCACAGGTGGACTACCGCGTGTTTTCACACTGTGGTGAATCTTTTGGGCCCAGGCATAAGAAGTCGTCGAGGTAATGGATAATATGTGCCGCCTTACAAACGTCCAAGATGACACATTCGAGGAAGCAACTAAACGCCTCAAATAGTGAGCAGGATATGGAGCACCCCATGGGCAAACAGCGATCTATGTAGTATGCTCCTTCACAGAAGCAGCCCAATGGGAGGACACTATTCGGAGGCACAGGTAGTAACCGGAACGCCCCCTCAATGTGTGTTTTGGCCATTAGGGTGCCCCTTACCAACTTCTTGACCCGCCTGATTGCCTCGTCAAAGGAGGTACAGTACATAGTACTGTACTTGGTTCCGTGTCGATGTTGTAGTTTACTGACCTGCCCCTTGGATATGACAAATGGTGGATTAGTCTGAATGTATTGGGTTCATTTTTTGGCACAACTCCCAACGGGGGTACCACTACGTCTTCTAAGGAGAGTGTACTGAATGGCCCAGCCGCCATTCTACCTAAAGATATTTTTTTTTTTTTTTTTTGTCAAGACGTCTGGGTGTTGGTAGAGTGATTTTAGATTTTTACTCCAGCCTTTCTTGATTTTAGAAGGGCATGACATGCCTATATCTGTGTCCCCTCCTCCTTTTACTCCTCCACCTCTTTTCTTTTTGCATGACTATATGTAGTTGTGACTTTTCCATGTGTTTGTTGTGTCTTCTGAGCAGTTTGTCAGCTTTTGGACACCTTTTAAGCTGTTTTCTATGTGTTTTCTATGTGTATGTATGTTAAATATATCTCAAGGCACGGTGCACATAGCAATTGTACATGGGAGGAGAGAATATATATATATCTATAACCACCAATGTGCACCAATGGAAGGTGTATCGGACAAATCGGTAAAACATAGAAAAACCGAAGAAAAAAACTAAATAAAGTCCAAAAATGCAGTATAAATTATAATATTTATTAAAATATATATAATATAGTGTAACAGTGGGAAAAAATACCATAAAAAGCACAACACCAGGGACATGTAAATGGCAGCACTAAAAATAAGTTAAATATATAACCAGTGTAAGAACAACATATATGTGCATACCTGTGTCAGTAAGCCATAGAATATATAGCAAGCAGATTTACCAAATGAATATTATAAAGTGCATGTGCAAATTTAATTAATTGGTGGCAAAAAGGAGACCGAATAGAGATGCTGATAATAAATATTGGTGCAATCTATTGGCGCTAAATCCGGCCGGTATATAGTATAATAGTCATAGTGATCAGTGAGCTATAAAGCACCCAGCGGGCAAGCAAACAAAAAAAAAAAAAAAAAATTGCCCAAAAAAACAAAATAAAAATCGGAGTAGAGGTCAAAAAGAAGCCACCTGGTATTACCTGCTGAATGGGATGAACGTCCCTGGGATGTGCCGAACCCCGACGCGCGTTTCGGCGTCTGCCTTCGTCAGGGGGTGGCTACATCCAAGGGAAGCTAGGTATTTATGTAATGGGCAGCCAATGAGAGGGGGAGCGGGTGTGGAGCAACGCGCGCCGACATAGGAGGTCATCAGAAGGCACCGACCTTCAAGGAATAGTCCTGGCTTGGTCAAGTCAATCAACTGTTTGGTAGCGGTGGTCTAATGCCAATGGCTCAGGTGGTCAGGGGTTAACTGATTTCAATTCCACCATTAAAACCTTATGCATAAACACACACGCTTATGGTGGAATAAAGCTTTTCTCCAGAACTATATCTCAAAAGATTTGATTCCTAGAGGTCTGCGAGTGAGGGTTATACCCTCATTCCCCATTGATGACGAAGAGTTCATAAAATGCTGGGAGGATGTATGTAATCAAACATCCAAGAAATTTATGGAACTATTAATTAACCTTAATACTAAAAACATTGCCAATATTGATCTACAACTTGATTCTACGTATACCCTGGCTAAGACCCAACTTTCTATTGAGGACTTCCAATCCATCAACGTGTCCGTTGAAAAGGAATTAGATGTCTGGGTAAAGGATATCCAAGCTAATCAAGCTACTAAATTAACAAGAGACATGAAGGATCTACAAATGAACAAAATCTATAGATGGAAAAGATCTCCGACCCTTGATCCAATACGTACCCATACCCCATCTGTTTCCTCCACTCCATCTCTCAGTGAATATTCTGATGCCTCGGCCTCTTCCTCTACTTCATATAAAGATGCATTCAAATGCAAACGGAATTTACGTAATGCACCTTATAATCGCAATACCAATCACTCTTCTGATGACAACCGCTTGAAGGTAATTAATTTGAGTACTCACCTTCTTTCTCAAACAGATCTCGAGGTCCTACACAAGGGCCTTTCGTTCTGTCCAGATTCTTCTTTTGATCCATTTTTGGCCATTAAGGACTTGCATCTTTTTGCAAGGTCCTTAATGTTCAAAAAATATTTTCATGATGACACTTTGTATGATCTATTTCCAACAGACGCGGAGCAGGAGGCATTACAAATACTAAATGAACTAGCTCAGGAAAATTCTGCACCAGAAGGAGGTAAGATCCCTCCTTGCATTGCACCTCGTTCTAAAAGATTCCCTCCTTTTGCGTCCTGCCCTAACATTGACTTGTTTGTTAAAATTGTAAGTGAGGAATTTAAAAAGATACCCCGGTATATAACTAAAGTCTTGAGAAATTAAAAAATTTTCCTGATGTAGTTATCAAATCTGCAGATAAAGGTGGCAACATCGTGATATGGCCCACAAATATGTATGAAGCTGAAGCATTTAGACATCTAAAGAATAAGACGTGCTATAAAAAACTCACATACAACCCTTTATCTGCATTTTCATCCAAACTCATCACCATTTTAACCCCTTCCCGACCCATGACGCCACGTAGGCGTCATGAAAGTCGGTGCCAATCCGACCCATGACACCTATGTGGCGTCATGGAAAGATCGCGTCCCTGCAGATCGGGTGAAAGGGTTAACTCCCATTTCACCCGATCTGCAGGGACAGGGGGAGTGGTAGTTTAGCCCAGGGGGGGTGGCTTCACCCCCTCGTGGCTACGATCGCTCTGATTGGCTGTTGAAAGTGAAACTGCCAATCAGAGCGATTTGTAATATTTCACCTATTATAACGGGTGAAATATTACAATCCAGCCATGGCCGATGCTGAAATATCATCGGCCATGGCTGGAAATACTAATGTGCCCCCACCCTACCCCACCGATCGCCCCCCCAGCCCCCCGATCTGGCCGGTACACTGTTCCGGCTCCCCTCCGTCCAGTGCTCCGCTCCCCCCCGTGCTCTTGTCCGCTCCCCCCGTGCTCCAATCACCCCCCCCGTGCTCCAATCACCCCCCCCTGCACTCCGATCCACCCCCCCGGTGCTCCGTTCCACCACCCCGTGCTCCATTCCAGCCCCCCGTGCTCCGTTCCACCCCTCCTGCACTCCGATTCCCCCCCCCGTGCTCCGATCCCCCCCCCCCGTGGTCCCCCCCCACCCCATCATACTTACCGATCCAGCCGGGGTCCCGTCCGTCTTCTCCCTGGGCGCCGCCATCTTCCAAAATGGCGGGCGCATGCGCAGTGCGCCCGCCGAATCTGCCGGCCGGCAGATTCGTTCCAAAGTGCATTTTGATCACTGAGATAGATTATATCTCAGTGATCAAAATAAAAAAAATAATAAATGACCCCCCCCCTTTGTCACCCCCATAGGTAGGGACAATAAAAAAATAAAGAAATTTTTTTTTTTCCACTAATGTTAGAATAGGGTTAGGGTTAGGGGTAGGGTTAGGGTTAGGGGTAGGGTTAGGGTTAGGGGTAGGGTTAGGGCTAGGGGTAGGGTTAGGGGTAGGGTTAGGGTTAGGGTTTTGGTATGTGCACACGTATTCTGGTCCTCTGCGGATTTTTCCGCTGCGGATTTGATAAATCCGCAGTGCTAAACCGCTGCGGATTTATGGCGGATTTACCGAGTTTTTTTCTGCGCATTTCACTGCGGTTTTACAACTGCGATTTTCTATTGGAGCAGTTGTAAAACCGCTGCGGAATCCGCACAAAGAAGTGACATGCTGCGGAATGTAAACCGCTGCGTTTCCGTGCAGTTTTTCCGCAGCATGTGTACAGCGATTTTTGTTTCCCGTAGGTTTACATTGAACTGTAAACTCATGGGAAACTTCTGCGGATCCGCAGCGTTTTCCGCATCGTGTGCACATACCTTTAGAATTAGGCTATGTGCACACTGTGCGGATTTGGCTGCGGATTGGCCGCTGCGGATTCGCAGCAGTGTTCCATCAGGTTTACAGTACCATGTAAACATATGAAAAACCAAATCCGCTGTGCCCATGGTGCAGAAAATACCGCGCGGAAACGCTGCGTTGTATTTTCCGCAGCATGTCAATTCTTTGTGCGGATTCCGCAGCGTTTTACACCTGTTCCTCAATAGGAATCCGCAGGTGAAATCCGCACAAAAAACACTGGAAATCTGCGGAAAATCCGCAGGTAAAACGCAGTGCCTTTTACCCGCGGATTTTTCAAAAATGGTGCGGAAATATCTCACACGAATCCGCAACGTGGGCACATAGCCTTAGGGTTAGGGTTGGAATTAGGGTTGGGGTTAGGGTTGTGATTAGGGTTATGGCTACAGTTGGGATTAGGGTTAGGGGTGTGTTGGGGTTAGTGTTGGAGGTAGAATTGAGGGGTTTCCACTGTTTAGGCACATCAGGGGTCTCCAAACGCAACATGGCGCCACCATTGATTCCAGCCAATCTCGTATTCAAAAAGTCAAATGGTGCTCCCTCACTTCCGAGCCCTGACGTGTGCCCAAACAGTGGTTTACCCCCACATATGGGGTACCAGCATACTCAGGACAAACTGCGCAACAATTACTGGGGTCCAATTTCTCCTGTTACCCTTGTGAATCTAAAAAAATGCTTGCTAAAACATAATTTTTGAGGAAAGAAAAATTATTTTTTATTTTCACGGCTCTGCGTTGTAAACGTCTGTGAAGCACTTGGGGGTTCAAAGTGCTCACCACATATCTAGATAAGTTCCTTGGGGGGTCTAGTTTCTAAAATGGGGTCACTTGTGGGGGTTTCTACTGTTTAGGCACACCAGGGGCTCTGCAAACGCAACGTGACACCCGCAGACCATTCCATCAAAGTCTGCATTTCAAAAGTCACTACTTCCCTTCTGAGCCCCGACGTGTGCCCAAACAGTGGTTTACCCCCACTCATGGGGTATCAGCGTACTCAGGAGAAACTGGACAACAACTTTTGGGGTCCAATTTCTCCTGTAACCCTTGGGAAAATAAAAAATTCTGGGCTAAATAATTATTTTTGAGGAAAGAAAACGTATTTATTATTTTCACGGCTCTGCATTATAAACTTCTATGAAGCACTTGGGGGTTCAAAGTGCTCACCACACATCTAGATAAGTTCCTTTCGGGGTCTAGTTTCCAAAATGGGGTCACTTATGGGGGGTTTCTACTGTTTAGGCACATCAGGGGCTCTGCAAACGCAACATGACGCCCGCAGAGCATTCCATCAAAGTCTGCATTTCAAAACGTCACTACTTCAATTCCAAGCCCCGGCATGTGCCCAAACAGTAGTTTACCCCCACATATGGGGTATCACCGTACTCAGGAGAAACTGGACAACAAATATTGGGGTCAAATTTCTCCTGTTACCCTTGGGAAAATTAAAAAATTCTGGGCTAAATAATTATTTTTGAGGAAAGAAAACGTATTTATTATTTTCACGGCTCTGCATTATAAACTTCTATGAAGCGCTTGGGGGTTCAAAGTGCTCACCACACATCTAGATAAGTTCCTTTCGGGGTCTAGTTTCCAAAATGGGGTCACTTGTGGGGGGTTTCTACTGTTAAGCCACATCAGGGGCTCTGCAAACACAACGTGACGCCCACAGAGCATTCCATCAAAGTCTGCATTTCAAAACGTCACTACTTCACTTCCGAGCCTCGGTATGTGCCCAAACAGTGGTTTACCCCCACATATGGGGTATCAGCGTACTCAGGAGAAACTGGACAACAACTTTTGGGGTCAAAATTCTCCTGTTACCCTTGGGAAAATAAAAAATTGCAGGCTAAAAGATCATTTTTGAGAAAATAATTTTTTTTTTTTATTTTCATGGCTCTGAGTTATAAACTTCTGTGAAGCACTTGGGGGTTCAAAGTCCTCACCAGACATCTAGATTAGTTCCTTTGGGGGTCTAGTTTCCAAAATGGTGTCATTTCTGGGGGATCTCCAATGTTTAGGCACACAGGGGCTCTCCAAACGTGACATGGTGTCCGCTAATGATTGGAGCTAATTTTCCATTTAAAAAGCCAAATGGCGTGCCATCCCTTCCGAGCCCTGCCGTACGCCCAAACAGTGGTTTACCCCCACATATGGGGTATCAGCGTACTCAGGACAAACTGGACAACAATATTTGTGGTCCAATTTCTCCTATTATCCTTGGCAAAATAGGAAATTCCAGGCTAAAAAATCATTTTTGAGGAAAGAAAAATTATTTTTTATTTTCATGGCTCTGCGTTATAAACTTCTGTGAAGCACCTGGGGGTTTAAAGTGCTCAATATGCATCTAGATAAGTTCCTTGGGGGGTTTTGTTTCCAAAATGGGGTCACTTGTGGGGGAGCTCCAATGTTTAGGCACACAGGGGCTCTCCAAACGCGACATGGTGTCCGCTAACAATTGGAGCTAATTTTCCATTCAAAAAGTCAAATGGCGCGCCTTCCCTTCCGAGCCCTGCCGAGTGCCCAAACAGTGGTTTACCCCCACATATGAGGTGTCGGCGTACTCGGGAGAAATTGCCCAACAAATTTTATGATCCATTTTATCCTACTGCCCATGTGAAAATGAAAAAATTGAGGCGAAAAGAATTTTTTTGTGAAAAAAAAGTACTTTTTCATTTTTACAGATCAATTTGTGAAGCACCTGAGGGTTTAAAGTGCTCACTAGGCATCTAAATAAGTTCCTTGGGGGGTCTAGTTTCCAAAATGGGGTCACTTGTGGGGGAGCGCCAATGTTTAGGCACACAGGAGCTATCCAAACGCGACATGGTGTCCGCTAACGATGGAAATAATTTTTCATTCAAAAAGTCAAATGGCGCTCCTTCCCTTCCGAGCCTTACCATGTGCCCAAACAGTGGTTTACCCCCACATGTGAGGTATTGGTGTACTCAGGAGAAATTGCCCAACACATTTTAGGATCCATTTTATCCTGTTGCCCATGTGAAAATGAAAAAATTGAGGCTAAAAGATTTTTTTTGTGAAAAAAAAGTACTTTTTCATTTTTACGGATCAATTTGTGAAGCACCTGGGGGTTCAAAGTGCTCACTATGCATCTAGATAAGTTCCTTGGGGCGTCTAGTTTCCAAAATGGGGTCACTTGTGGGGGAGCTCCAATTTTTAGGCACACGGGGGCTATCCAAACGTGACATGGTGTCCGCTAAAGAGTGGAGCCAATTTTTGATTCAAAAAGTCAAATGGCGCTCCTTCCCTTCCAAGCCCTGCCGTGCGCCCAAACAGTGGTTTACCCCCACATATGAGGTATCAGCGTACTCAGGACAAATTGGACAACAACTTTCGTGGTTCAGTTTCTCCTTTTACCATTGGGAAAATAAAAAAATTGTTGCTAAAAGATAATTTTTGTGACTAAAAAGTTAAATGTTCATTTTTTCCTTCCATGTTGCTTCTGCTGCTGTGAAGCACCTGAAGGGTTAATAAACTTCTTGAATGTGGTTTTGAGTACCTTGAGGGGTGCAGTTTTTAGAATGGTGTCACTTTTGGGTATTTTCAGCCATATAGACCCCTCAAACTGACTTCAAATGTGAGGTGGTCCCTAAAAAAAATGGTTTTGTAAATTTCGTTGTAAAAATGACAAATCGCTGGTCAAATTTTAACCCTTATAACTTCCTAACAAAAAAAAATTTTGTTTCCAAAATTGTGCTGATGTAAAGTAAACATGTGGGAAATGTTATTTATTAACTATTTTGTGTCACATATCTCTCTGGTTTAACAGAATAAAAATTCAAAATGTGAAAATTGCGAAATTTTCAAAATTTTCGCCAAATTTCCGTTTTTATCACAAATAAACGCAGAATTTATTGACCTAAATTTACCACTAACATGAAGCCCAATATGTCACGAAAAAACAGTCTCAGAACCGCTAGGATCCGTTGAAGCATTCCTGAGTTATTACCTCATAAAGGGACACTGGTCAGAATTGCAAAAAACGGCAAGGTCTTTAAGGTCAAAATAGGCTGGGTCATGAAGGGGTTAAACAGGGCCAATGATGCTGGTACTATATCAAGAGAATTAAGCTTGGCCCTAACAATCAACGAACCATGCATACCTACCTTTTATCTTCTACCGAAGATACACAAAAATGCTGAATCTCCCCCAGGTAGGCCTATTGTTTCCGGCAATTCTAATTATCTTGAGAAGGTAGGTAGATTTATTGACTCCAAACGACAACCATTGGTGGAATGTCTCCCTTCCTGCACGCGTGATACAAGCGATTTTCTGAGGAAAATCGATGGCCTTCATATTGATGATGACACTATATTAGTCACGTGCGACGTAGAGTCACTTTACACCAATATAAAACATCTTGATGGTATACAGGCAACTAAATACTTTCTATCCATGTCAAACAATTCACCTGCTATGTCTGATTTTATTACTGAGATTCTGGAGTTTAGTTTAACACACAGTTTTTTTATTTTTAAGGGGTCCTTCTTCCTGCAGCTCCAGGGTACAGCAATGGGCGCATCATATGCACCTGCATACGCCAATCTGTTCCTGGGGCTGTGGGAGAGGGACCTCTTCCTATCTGACAATTGTCATTCGATGTACCGTGTTCCGTTTTGGACACGGTACATCGATGACATTTTTTTCATTTGGCAAGGCTCGGTTGAGTCGCTTCATGAATTTATGGCACAACTCAATGTTAACGATCATAACATTCATCTCACCTATCATTATGATACCAACACCATTGAGTTTTTAGATGTACTTATCAAACGTGACAATACCAATATTCTCCAGTCTGACATCTATAGGAAGCAAACATCCACTAATGCATTACTCCATGCATCATCTGCCCATCCAATACCTTTAATACGTTCTATTCCAGTCGGCCAATATTTAAGCCTTAGACGTTTGTGTTCCACCAATGAAGATTTTGAGTCATGTGCTGAGGAACTTAAAACTAGGTTTATGTATGGATCGAGGCTACAGCCGCCGATGCATAAAGAGAGCGTACAATAGAGCTAAGCATTCCCCTAGGAATGAATTACTCTATTCATCCACAAAACCTCCAATCTCAAGACAAGTACGTTTTATCACTCAATACCATACTGAGAATCAGAAGATGCGGAATATTTTACAACAAGCTTGGCCCATATTATTAGCAGACGGCACACTATCGAAGTACCTTTCAAAGGAACCAAGTATTACATTTCGCCGTCCTAGAAACATTCGTGATACATTGGTGAAAAGTCACTATCAGGGTGAATCTAAAACCTTCCTCTCACAGATGAAACAAAAGAAGGGTTCTTTTCAATGTGGACACTGTGTGGCATGTTCTAATATTGAGAGTACGAATACATTTACTGACTCCACTGGATTGAAATGCTTCAACATCAATCATTTCATTAATTGTGAAACTAAGGCCGTGATCTATTACGCCACATGTCCATGCCCAAAAATTTATATAGGCCTTACTTCTCGTCAATTTAAAATACGAGTACGAGAACACATCAACGGCATAAAGGCTGCATTGAATGTGGATGATACCTCTACCTTAAAGACTATTCCGAAACATTTTAAGCAATTCCATAATTGCGATCCTTCCTTATTGAGGATAAGAGGCATTGATAAAATAGCACCTTCTATACGTGGAGGCAATATAAGTCAGAGGTTAGCACAAACTGAGACTAGATGGATATGGACACTCAACACTATGCATCCTCTAGGTTTAAATGAAAACATTAGCTTTGCCCCTTTTCTATAATTCCCTTTTCCCCACCTGATCATCCAAGTTTTAATCATAATTTTAATTAGTATTATATATACGATTTTCCTTATATGTTTAATAAATATGGTCATGTATTATTTCCTTTTAATTATGAGCATTAGTATTTGTGCTCATTTGGTCCCTTTTTTGGTCCTATTTTAATTCGGTGCAATTATTTATATATAATATGGTATTCACTGTGTCTTTTCTTTATTTTAGTTACCTTTATATTCCCATTCTCACCATCGGAGTCTGTTGTGTTCGTGGATTTTTTTCTTCGGCATTCCTGGACTTTTGTTTCCGTGCCGTATTACCATCTTCACTGATGCGGGTCATAATCGAAGAAGTCGAGCTGTGGAGTGTATTAACAAAATTGGTACTATCTTTTATTATACCGTTGTTCATTCTTATTTGGAATATATCTTTATTATGTAATATGCACAGGTTGATTTTTTGTTATTTGTGTGCACATTTTTTGCACTAATTTTTATTTTGTGTATATATGCTAATTTTGTTCATTATTATTATTATATTATTGTTATTATTTTTATTTATTTTTTATTTATTTTTTCATTATTTTTGTTATATATTTTGTTTATTATTTCATTATTATTATTTATTATCTTTTATGCTATGTATATTATCTTATCATATACACTTCTTATTTATGTGCATAACTTGTCACTTGAATGCCAAGCTTTACAGGGCAATTACCTCCATCACCATATTGTGTGTTAATATGATTTAGGCACTTTTTTGGTCCCCGTATTTTCATCATAGCCAATCTTATTCCACCAGCCCTTCCTTTTACACGATATATTTTCCCCCCTTTTTTCACACACACACACACACACGCACACACACACACACACACACACACACACACACACACACACACACATGTATATAATTTTTAATTATTTTTTTTTATATTCATTATTATTATTATTTTTATATTTATTATTATTTTTATTTATTGCATTTATACATATTAATCTTATTTCTATTTTTTCTCTATTATTTATTTCACACTTCATCTCAGTTTTTGCCAACTTTTGTTCTGTATATTTATTTTCCCCTGTATTGATTATTAGCACTAGTCTTAGATTCAATGACGATTATTATCACTAGATTTACATTTATTTGTCATCCCAGTACTCCGTTATGTTCACCTTTTCCCTTTCAGGACCTGCCACATCACATGGTCTCATTTTTCCTATTAGTTTCAACACTCAGTCTAGATTTACTTTTACCCTTCCAGGACCTGCGGCATCACATGGTTTCTTTTATACAATGACAGTGGGCCGGGTGGAACGCACGCTGTCATTGCGTCCTGGTTGGCTCTGCCCCCTCTCCCATGTTCCCCTGTGTCGCGTCAGCTGATCGCGGCGCCAGGGCTGCATGGGTTTGTGGGTCGGCGCCTTCTGATGACCTCCTATGTCGGCGCGCGTCACTCCACACCCGCTCCCCCTCTCATTGGCTGCCCATTACATAAATACCTAGCTTCCCTTGGATGTAGCCACCCCCTGACGAAGGCAGACGCCGAAACGCGCGTCGGGGTTCGGCACATCCCAGGGACGTTCATCCCATTCAGCAGGTAATACCAGTTGGCTTCTTTTTGACCTCTACTCCGATTTTTATTTTGTTTTTTGGGCAATTTTTTTTTTTTGCTTGCCCGCTGGGTGCTTTATAGCTCACTGGTCACTATGACTATTATACTATATACCGGCCGGATTTAGCGCCAATAGATTGCACCAATATTTATTATCAGCATCTCTATTCGGTCTCCTTTTTGCCACCAATTAATTAAATTTGCACATGCACTTTATAATATTCATTTGGTAAATCTGCTTGCTATATATTCTATGGCTTATTGACACAGGTATGCACATATATGTTGTTCTTACACTGATTATATATTTAACTTTTTTTTAGTGCTGCCATTTACATGTCCCTGGTGTTGTGCTTTTTATGGTATTTTTTCCCACTGTTACACTATATTATATATATTTTAACAAATATTATAATTTATACTGCATTTTTGGACTTTGTTTCGTTTTTTTCTTCGTTTTTTCTATGTGTATGTATGTGTTTGTGTTTGCCTGCCATTGGTTTCAATGGGGTTCGACGGTGTTCGTCGAACGTTCGACGAACATTCGTCAAACACGTCCCTGTACGACGAACCGAACCAAACCCGAACACTAGGGAGGTGGCTCAACACTGTCTCAGACTCTTCGGATCTGCTTGCAATTGATAGGAGAAAACCATCTAAAAACATTGTAGCACAGGTTTAGTGACTATTTCA
The DNA here is from genome assembly GCF_032444005.1 of Ranitomeya imitator. Lineage (NCBI taxonomy): Eukaryota > Metazoa > Chordata > Amphibia > Anura > Dendrobatidae > Ranitomeya > Ranitomeya imitator. Next base: position 561,437,513 of record NC_091283.1, read on the forward strand.
AACCTGCATACAGTCATGGCCAAAATTTTTGAGAATGACGCCAAAATTATATTTTCACATGATCTGCTGCCCTCTGGTTTTTATTAGTGTTTGTCTGATGTTTATATCACATACAGAAATATAATTGCAATCATATTATGAGTACCAATAGGTTATATTGACAGTTAGAATGAGTTAATGCAGCAAGTCAATATTTGCAGTGTTGACCCTTCTTCTTCAAGACCTCTGTAATTCTCCCTGGCATGCTCTCAATCAACTTCTGGACCAAATCCTGACTGATAGCAGTCCCTTCTTGCATAATCAATGCTTGCATTTTGCCAGAATTTGTTGGTTTTTGTTTGTCCACACGTCTCTTGATGATTGACCACAAGTTCTCAATGTGATTAAGATCTGGGGAGTTTCGAGGCCATGGACCCAAAATCTCTATGTTTTGTTCCATGAGCCATTTAGTTATCACCTTTGCTTTATGGCAAGGTGCTCCATCATGCTGGAAAAGCCATTGTTGGGCGCCAAACTGCTCTTGGACGGTTGGGAGAAGTTGCTCTTGGAGGACATTCTGGTACCATTCTTTATTCATGGCTGTGTTTTTAGGCAAGACTGTGAGTGAGCCGATTCCCTTGGCTGAGAAGCAACCCCACACATGAATGGTTTCAGGATGCTTTACACTTTGCATGAGACAAGACTGGTGGTAGCGCTCACCTCTTCTTCTCCGAATAAGCTGTTTTCCAGATGTCCCAAACAATCGAAAAGGGGATTCACCAGAGAAAATGACTTTGCCCAAGTCCTCAGCAGTCCACTCCCTGTACCTTTTACAGAATATCAGTCGGTCCCTGATGATTTTTCTGGAGAGAAGTGGCTCCTTTGCTGCCCTACTTGAAACCAGGCCTTGCTCAAAGAGTCTCCGCCTCACAGTGCGTGCAGAAGCACTCACACCAGCCTGCTGCCATTCCTGAGCAAGCTCGGCACTGCTGGTAGTCCGATCCCGCAGCTGAAACAGTTTTAAGATACGGTCCTGGCACTTGCTGGTCTTTCTTGGGCGCCCTGGAGCCTTTTTGACAACAATGGAAGCTCTCTCCTTGAAGTTCTTGATGCGATAGATTGTTGACTGAAATGCAATCTTTGTAGCTGCGATACTCTTCCCTGTTAGGCCATTTTTGTGCAGTGCAATGATGGCTGCATGTGTTTCTTTAGAGATAACCATGGTTAACTGAAGAGAAACAATGATACCAAGCACCAGCCTCCTTTCAAAGTGTCCAGTGATGTCATTCTTACTTAATCATGACTGACTGATCGCCAGCCCTGTCCTCATTGACACCCACACCTGTGTTAATGGATCAATCACTAAAACGATGTTAGCTGCTCCTTTTAAGGCAGGACTGCAATGATGTTGAAATGTGTTTTGGGGGTTAAAGTTCATTTTCTGGGCAAATATTGACTTTGCAAGTACAGTAATTGCTGTTAAGCTGATCACTCTGACATTCAGGAGCATATGCAAATTGCCATTAGAAAAAATGAAGCAGTAGACTTTGGAAAAATTAATATTTGTCTCATTCTCAAAATTTTTGTCCATGACTGTACACTCTAGGTAAATGTCGGACAATAGTTATTTTTTCCTGATTCCTCAATACACATGAACACCCATTTTGGCCCCAAGCGTTCATATGTTTTTAATGGAGAAAGTGGAGTGAGTCATTGCCAGAAAGCTCCAGTGGCGGTGTATCTCCCCTGAGAACAAAAGGATCAGGAGATTCAATTCCAACTGCCCGACTATTTTCTTAAGATGTTTTCACACTGCAGATATTGATGACATATCCACAGAATCTATCACTCAATCGGTGCACATGTTGTATGTGTCTAAAATGAGAAAAACCCTTTTAGAGAAATGATCTTTTGTCATCTCATAGCCTGTTGTATGGTGATGGTATTGAACAGGTTAATGTTCAGGTGACAAGACTTCCCGCAGCTGCCCCACACCTCTCTACAAGCTCCTGCTGACCACATTGTTTGTCGTGGACCTCAGCCAAGGGATAGGTGTGGGCGTAACCACGCGTGTATACGTATTTAGTCTGCCCAGTCCCACTGCCCAGACATGTCTGCCTATCACTCACACTGTACACAGCACTTGTCAGAGACGGTGATATATGAATGTGCTAATTTTTCCTCTACCTTATCACTGTTTTGTGAATCGGGCACATGTTGTTATTCTGTCAGGCATTGTCTTTTCCTGAAGGAAGTATACCATTATAAATACTGCAGGCTCTGGTTATGCGGGGAATGCCTAGGATGGATATAGGTACCATGACTGCATTTACTTTGGACTGATTCTGATTCACCGAAAGAATTGATATTTGATCAAGAAAAAATAATTTTTGTAATATTTTTCCATGGTTTTGATGAGACCTAGGAATTGCCGTGTACTGGTTAGTAAGACGCCGTGAGAAATAAATAGCTTGAGAAGCCCTGCTATACCTGACCCTTGAATATCATCTTTTTTTGGGGGGATTTTTTAGCTTTCATAGATTCCTTTTTTGTTACACTTACACCTAATATTACATATACTATAAATATTACATATATTACATATACATCACCTAATATACACTATACACCTAAAATATTCTGAAACATTAAACCCAATTAAAGGATATATATTCCGATGTGACAACCATTTTACAAATGGATAGATTATAATTCACAACTCAGTGAGTCTTTATTGAAAACGGACTGGTTTCACAGTTAGGCCACGGTCACACTATCAGTATTTTATCAGTGTTTTACCTCAGTATAAGTAACCCAAAATCAGGAGAGGAATAATCAGAGAAAAACTATAATAAAAACAACACCATTTTTGCCCACTTCTGGATTTGGCTCACAATAACTGATGTGAAATACTGACAATGTGACCATAGACTTAAAGGAGTTATCCGGGATTATTTTTTTTTTGGGGGGGGGGGGATTAAGGTACTTACAGGAAGGTAGTTGTTAACTACTTGCATGATCAACCTGACGCTTGAACATTGCAATCATGGATCAATCCTGACGGCGATTCTGAGGATTCATGTCAACAGAACAGCTCTTCCTTTTCTGGGCTGCTCTGTTGACGTGATTTGTCTGCCAATGTCATGCTGATTGACAGAAGGCTCCCTGAAGTTATGCAGTGGGATCTGGCTGTCAATCAGCATGACATTGGCAGTCACGCCCCGTCAACAGATGAAAGCAGAAGAAAACCTGCTGTTTGTCAAAGTGAAGTCACCAAAACCGCAGAATCAATGACAGGAGCGGCTCATGACCGTTCTGAGACAACAGAGTTCAGCACCGGGCACAACAGGTAGGTAGTTAGCAACTACCTTCCTGTAAATTGTTAGGCCCATTAGAAAAAAAAAATAGTCTTGGATAACCCTTTTAATAGTTTCATAGTTGATAAGGTTGAAGAAAGAGAAAACAGTTCATTAACTCTAAACTGCTGCGTAACTACAATTCCAAAAAAGTTTGGGACACTGTAAAATGTAAAGAAAACAAGAATGCAATGATTTTGAATTTATTATTATTATTATTGTAGCGCCATTTGTTCCATGGCGCTTTACATGTGAAAAGGGGTATACATAAATCTCTTGTAACCATATTTTCTTCACAACAGACTATAGAACACAGATCAGAAGGTGAAAGTTTCATTTGAAAAAATTTACTCATTTAGAAATTGATGACAACAACATATCTCAAAAGGGTTGGGACAGATCATATCTGCTATTGTGTAGGATCCTATCTTTTTTTCAACAGTCGTTAAACGTCTGGGAAATAAGGAGATCAATTTCTGGAGTTTTGGGTTCTTGCTGCTCAACAGTGCTGGGTTTTCTTTGCCAGATTTTTTATTTCGTAATTTGCCAAATGTTTTCTATTGGTGAAAGGTCTGGACTGCAGGTGGCCAGTTCATTACCTGAACTCTTCTTTTGAGAAGCCATGGTGTAGTAATGGATGCTGTATATGGTTTTGGGTTATCATTGTCTTGCTGAAATATGCAGGGCCTTATTGATTGCATGGCAGACTGGGTTCACAGGCAGTGATTTCTGGAATTATTTCTGAGCCCATGCAGTGATATACATGACCAAACCATACATCATTTTAATACAGTACCGTCTGAGGGCCCATAGAGCATCCAATACTGACTGTCGACCTGGTCCTTGTGCACATGGGTTTCTCCAGAATCTCTAAATCTTTTCATGATACTGTACCGTAGATGGTAGAATATTCAAATACTTTGCCATTTTTCTTTGAGGAACATTTCTATGAAATTGTCCCACAATTTGTAGACGCTGTTGTTCACAGATTGGTGACCCTCTGACCATCTATGCCTCTCTAATATGCTCTTTTCATACAGTCATGTGACCTAGTAGAAAATTGACCCTACAGCTGTTTTTCATTAGGTTCACGTTGCTGCCGTCAATTTTTCACATTGTTCATTTTTTCAAAGGAAATGGAAAAAATGTCTAATTTTTAAGTTTTGATCTGTGTTCTGGGGTGAATAAAATATAAGAGATTTCCAAATAATTCCATTCTTGTTATCTTATATTTTACACAGCGCCCCAACTTTTTGGGAATTTTTTGAATTGGTGTTATATAATACTAATGTGTTGATGCAGAAAAAGACAAAGACCTCAAAGACAGATTACCCCAAATAGGTTATCGCTATCACCCCTAATATCTTAGCCAAACACACACATCATAAGAAGAGCTGATGTTCGCAGGTAGGAGGCAGTTGACTGGTCTTCTGTCCGGCAGCCACAGATTACTGATGTAACCACTGGACCGGGGGGTCCTTTGAATGGATTTGCACCATCTCTACTAATAATACATGTTGCATAAATTATTAGGTTGCAACTTGCATTGTGATCTATAGGAACTAAGTCCATGGGGCAAAATGCTGTTAGGTCACGAGTCACAATACAACCCCATTGACAATCATTCCATGTGATGTAGTCGTAGTCTATATTTGTGTATTTTGATGATTTTTAGCAGACAGACTCTTACAATAATTATTGCCAAATTATTTTGGATTTGTTGTAATCCAGTTACTGGTACATTTACTATTTGCTTTTGGAACCAGAAACACATGGGCTACTTGCACATTGAACAAGTCTGTAGGAACCTGTTCACACCACCAAAAAACTTGAAGACTTTTACAACAGAGTATTTTTGACCTCACTGTGCTCTTTTGTGTACTATTTGCTTTTGTAGTTGTCGAAACACATTTTGTATGCCGCAAAATAAGTGTGGTGTATGCAAAGCGTGATGAAGGTTTGCTCATAGCACAGTTGTAGTTTCCATTCCCCTGAACACATTGTCACCCTGCATGTCACTTTGTCTACCGTGTAGTGACGCAGGACCTGTCCCCCCCTCTTCCCTCCTTTTCTGTCCCATTACATTAGCCTCTTGCCAGTCTGCATTCCTGAAAGGCCAAGGAGCCTCCTCCCCAGGACAGCGTCCAGCCCCCCTCACGCACACTTGCAGCGGGCAGGTCTGGGCCTGCCATCCCCATTGTGTCCCTTTCAGATCAGACACAGATGAAGGAGCAAAATATGCCAGCAAATAACAGTGGCCTGTAATACTACGAAGGTTGTTTATACCTGTTTACATCCCTCGTCTCCCAGCAAGAGTCTAATTAATAGATTGGATTGTCATCTCACGGTGCACCTTTAATGCTAAGCTGCGATTGTATCTGACGTTCTAAGGTTTTATGATTCTTATATCTGATGGAGTGTGATATTCCGGGACGGCCTATTCAGTTCATCTTGTAATTGCATAGTGTCAGATTTGATGGCAGGTTATCTGGACGGCTTGCATCTAAAACCTGAATCCTATTGTACAAATTTCAATTGTAACATTTTTTATATTAATTAACTCATTGTAGATTAGCAAAAAGGAAAATTTATTATTATTATTATACATTTTATAGCGCCATTTATTCCATGGCGCTTTACATGTGAATACGGGCAAATATAGACAAATACATTAAACATGAGCAAATAACAAGGCACACGGGTACATAAGGAGGGAGGACCCTGCCCGCGAGGGCTCACAGAAAATAATGGCTTCTTCCAAGGAGTCGTACATGAATAGTCAGATACAGTTAGGGCCAGAAATATTTGGACAGTGACACAAGTTTTGTTATTTTAGCTGTTTACAAAAACATGTTCAGAAATACAATTATATATATATAATATGGGCTGAAAGTGCACACTCCCAGCTGCAATATGATAGTTTCCACATCCAAATCGGAGAAAGGGTTTAGGAATCATAGCTCTGTAATGCATAGCGTCCTCTTTTTCAAGGGACCAAAAGTAATTGGACAATGGACTCTAAGGGCTGCAATTAACTCTGAAGGCGTCTCCCTCGTTAACCTGTAATCAATGAAGTAGTTAAAAGGTCAGGGGTGGATTCCAGGTGTGTGGTTTTGCATTTGGAAGCTGTTGCTGTGAGCAGACAACATGCGGTCAAAGGAACTCTCAATTGAGGTGAAGCAGAACATCCTGAGGCTGAAAAAAAAGAAAAAATCCATCAGAGAGATAGCAGACATGCTTGGAGTAGCAAAATCAACAGTTGGGTACATTCTGAGAAAAAAGGAATTGACTGGTGAGCTTGGGAACTCAAAAAGGCCTGGGCGTCCACGGATGACAACAGTGGTGGATGATCGCCGCATACTTAATTTGGTGAAGAAGAACCCGTTCACAACATCAACTGAAGTCCAGAACACTCTCAGTGAAGTAGGTGTATCTGTCTCTAAGTCAACAGTAAAGAGAAGACTCCATGACAGTAAATACAAAGGGTTCACATCTAGATGCAAACCATTCATCAATAACAAAAATAGACAGGCCAGAGTTAAATTTGCAGAAAAACACCTCAAGAAGCCAGCTCAGTTCTGGAAAAGTATTCTATGGACAGATGAGACAAAGATCAACCTGTACCAGAATGATGGGAAGAAAAAAGTTTGGAGAAGAAAGGGAACGGCACATGATCCAAGGCACACCACATCCTCTGTAAAACATGGTGGAGGCAACGTGATGGCATGGGCATGCATGGCTTTCAATGGCACTGGGTCACTTGTGTTTATTGATGACATAAGAGCAGACAAGAGTAGCCGGATGAATTCTGAAGTGTACCGGGATATACTTTCAGTCCAGATTCAGCCAAATGCTGCAAAGTTGATTGGACGGCGCTTCATAGTACAGATGGACAATGACCCCAAGCATACATCCAAAGCTACCCAGGAGTTCATGAGTGCCAAAAAGTGCAACATTCTGCAATGGCCAAGTCAATCTACAGATCTAAACCCAATTGAGCATGCATTTCACTTGCTCAAATCCATACTTAAGACGGAAAGACCCACAAACAAGCAAGACCTGAAGGCTGCGGCTGTAAAGGCCTGGCAAAGCATTAAGAAGGAGGAAACCCAGCGTTTGGTGATGTCCATGGGTTCCAGACTTAAGGCAGTGATTGCCTTCAAAGGATTTGCAACAAAATATTGAAAATAAAAATATTTTGTTTGGGTTATGTTTATTTGTCAAATTACTTTTGACCTCCTAAAATGTGGAGTGTTTGTAAAGAAATGTGTACAATTCCTACATTTTCTATCAGATATTTTTGTTCAACCCTTCAAATTAAACGTTACAATCTGCACTTGAATTCTGTTGTAGAGGTTTCATTTCAAATCCAATGTGGTGGCATGCAGAGCCCAACTCGTGAAAATTGTGTCACTGTCCAAATATTTCTGGCCCTAACTGTATCATTCATTGGATAGATGGCTTAAAAGTTTAATTTCTAACACTGGAGTGATAGACAACCAGGGGATCTGACATTTCTGCGTAGCATGCAGTACCGACTTTAGGGGGTCAGCTACAATATCTTAAAAAATGCAACATTAAAAAGGCCAGGTGGGCTCACTTGATTCTCTTCATAACTGAGAACCAGATATTTAGAATGTATTATTTATTATGCTTTGCTTATAAAAAGCCATCATATTCTGCATTGCTTTAGATATTATCATCGCTGTCCCCGATGGGGCTCACAATCTACATTCCTTATCGGTATGTCTTTGGTACATGGGAGGAAACCGGAGTACCCGGAGGAAACTCACAAAAACACGGGGAGAATATGCAAAGTCCTTTGCAGATGTTGTCCTTGGGGGGATTTCATCCCAGGACCCCAGCGCTGCAAAGCTACAGTGCTAACGTGCTGAATAAACCTCTCTAAATAAGACACATTTCAGTATTACAGAATATTTATTTAGGGGTCATTAACCCCTTAACCCCCGGTTTTGCATTTCATTTTTCGCTCCCCTCCTTCCCAGAGCCATAACTTTTTTACTTTTCCATCAATATGGCCATGTGAGGGCTTATTTTTTGCAGGACGAGATGTACTTTTGAATGACACCATTGGTTTTACCATATCGTGTACTGGAAAATGGGAAAAAAAATTCCAAGTGCGGTGAAATTGCAAAAAAAAGTGCAATCCCACACTTGTTTTTTTGTTTGGCTTTTTTTGCTAGGTTCACTCAATTCTAAAACTGACCTGCCATTATGATTCTCCAGGTCATTATGAGTACATAGACACCAAACATGTCTAGGTTCTTTTTTATCTAAGTAGTTAAAGAAAATTCCAAACTTTAAAAAAATAAATAAAATTGCGCAATTTTCCAATACCCGTAGCATCTCCATTTTTCGTGATCTGGGGTTGGGTGAGGGCTTATTTTTGGCGTGCCAAGCTGACATTTTTAATTATACTATTTTGGTGCAGATGCATTCTTTTGATCGCCCGTTATTGCATTTTAATGCAATGTCGCGGCGACCAAAAAAGATAATTCTGGCGTTTTTATTTTTTTTTATCGCTACGCCGTTTAGCAATCAGGTTAATCCTTTTTTTATTGATAGATCGGGCGATTCTGAACTCGGCAATACCAAATATGTGTAGGTTTGATTTTTTTTTTATTGTTTTATTTTGAATGGGGCGAAAGGGGGTGATTCGAACGTTTATATTCTTTTTTTTTTTCAGACTTTTAAAAACATTTTTTTTACTTTTCACTGGCTTCAATAGCCTCCATGGTAGGCTAGAAACTGGCACAACTTGATTGGCTCTGTTACATAGAGGCGATGCTCAGCTGGCCTCTATGTAATAGAATTACAGCATTGCTATGAGCGCCGAGCACAGGGTGGCACTCACAGCAATCCGGCATCAACATCCATAGAGGTCTTAAGGAGACCTCTGGTTGTCATGCCGATGCGCCGATGATGTGACGGGGGTCACCGGTACGCGCATTTCCGGCCGGATGGCCGGAAGCGCTTGTTAAATGACGCTGTCAGAGTTTGGCTGAAGGAGTTAAAAAGAAATTGTCATCCGGTCGAAAGTGGACAATTTTTGCTCTTATCTCATTCCTGCTGCTCCCTTTGAATATTTAATTGCTTCTTTTCAATATACCACTCAGTTCTGGAGATATAGGCTTTTTTAATTTAGTGCTGCTTTTTCTAATCCTTACAAGCAGGGCCGTATTTGACACTAGGCATGTCAGGTCACCTGCCTAGGGCGGCAGGATGCAGGGGGCGGCACCTGAGCAAGGTTTCTTTTTTTTTTTAATTAAGTCTGGGGCAACTGCCCGAACACCCACCATCCCCCCTCACTCCCCCCCTTGAAGACGACATACTCACCCTCCTCCAGCAGTGCTTGCAGCTCCTTTGGTCTTAGCACTAGCAGCTAGTCCTGTGCTCACAGCGGTCACATGGTACCGCTCATTAAGGTGATGAATATGGACGCATATTCATGACCTTAATGAGTGGTACCACGTGACCGCTCACACAGGAAGAAGCTGCAGAGCCGGGAGTCGGGACAGAGATGCAGGGAGTCCGTTCAACGCGCTGTGAGGAGAGTGAGTATGAAGGAGGACGGGGATGACGAAAAAGGATGAGGGAGGAGGACTGGGGAGGACAAGGAGGAGAAGTAGGATGGGGGAGAAGAAGGAGGACAAAGGAGGATGGGGAGGAGAAGTAGGATGGGGAAAAGGAGGACGAAGGGAAATGGGGGAGCGAGTGTTGTGAATTCTGCTTTTGGGCTCCCTCCGGTGGTTGTAGATGGTAATGTAGTTGTCTCTGGGCTGCAGTCTTGGACAGGTGTATCCGCTAATTGCAATTCTGACTGGGCTATTTAGCTTTGCAGGACTCTTTAATCCTGGCCAGTTGTCAATGTTTCTTTGGAAGTGTTGGATCTCTGCCTGGCCTCTCCTGCTTATCTGCCAGTTCAGCAAAGATAAGTGTCTGTTTCTTTTCCTGTGGCACACATGCAGTGTGCTTATTTTCAGTGCTGTTCGTTTGTTTTTCTTTTGTCCAGCTTAGACTGTGTCTGTGTTTTCTCAGTCTGGTTGGATTCTCTGGAGTTGCAGATATACGCTCCACATCTTTAGTTAGATGGTGAAGTTTATTTTTGTATTTTCTGCTGTGGATTTTTTGGAAGGATTTTAATGCTGACCGCTTAGTGTCCTGTCCTATCCTTTCCTATTTAGCTAGAAGTGGCCTCCTTTGCTAAGCCTGTTTTCTGCCTGCGTGTGTCTTTTCCTCTCCAACTCACAGTCATTATTTGTGGGGGGCTGCCTATCCTTTGGGGGTCTACTCTGAGGCAAGATAGTTTTCCTATTTCCATCTTTAGGGGTATTTAGTCCTCTGGCTGTGTCGAGGTGTCTAGGTTTTGTTAGGCACACCCCACGGCTACTTCTAGTTGCAGAACCATGCATACAAGATGGGAGGGGGAGCCGAGCCATGCATACAAGATATGGGAGGGGGGAGCCGATCCATGCATACACGATGGGGGGAGCTGAGCCACACATAACAAGTTGAGGGGAGCTGAGCCATGCATACAAGATGGGATGGAGCTGAGCCATGCATACAAGATGGGAGGGGCAAGCCGAGCCATGCATACAAGATGGGGGGAGCAGAGCCATGCATACGAGATGGGAGGGATGAGCCGAGCCATGCATATGAGATGGGAGGGGGGAGCCGAGCCATGCATACAAGATGGGAGGGGAGGAGCCAAGCCATGCATACAAGATATGGGAGGGGGGAGCCAAGCCATGCATACAAGATGGGAGGAGCTGAGCCATACATACAAGATGGGAGGGAGCTGAGTATACATACAAGATGGGGGAGTTGAGCCATGCATACAAGATGGGAGAGCTGAGCCATGCATACAAGATGGGGATGCTGAGCCATACATACAAGATGGGGGAAGCTGAATCATGCATATGCAGGTGAGTATAACGTGGAGGGGGAGCGCTGCGCTGCTCGATATTCACCTGCTCCCCGTTCCGGGCGCCGCTCTGTCTTCAGCAGTGACGCTCAGGTCAGAGGGCGCGGTGACATGGTTAGTGCGCGCCCTCTCCTGAACGTCAGTGCAGAAGACGCTGAAGATGGAGTGGCACCGGAACAAGGAGCAGGTGACTATTGAAAGTGCTGGGGGCCTGAGCGACGGAGAGGTGAGTATGTGATTTATTTATTTTTATTGCAGCAACAGCAAATGGGGCAAGTGTCTGTATGGAGCATCTATGGGGCCATAATGTTTGTGCAGCACTATATGGGGCCATAACGTTTGTGCAGCACAATATGGGGGCAAGTGTCTGTATGGGGCATCTTATAGGGCCATAATCAAGGTTTGTGCAGCACTATATGGGGCAAATATCTTTATGGAGCATCTTATGGGGCCATAATCAGCATTTGTGCAGCATTATATTATGCAAATGTGTCTATGGAGCATCTTATGGGGCCATTATTAACCTTTATGCAGGATTATATAGGGTATATTTTAATATGGAGCATCTTATGGGGCCCATCATAAACTTTATGGAGCATTATATGGGGCTCCTGATTCAATATGGATATTCAAAAACAGTTAACCTACTGATGTCTCAATTAATTTTACTTTTATTGGTATCTATTTTTACTTTTGACATTTACCGGTAGCTGCTGCATTTCCCACCCTAGGCTTATACTTGAGTCATTAAGTTTTCCCAGTTTTTTGTGGCAAAATTAGGGGGGTCGGCTTAGACTCGGGTCGGCTTATACTCGAGTATATGCAGTATATATATATATATATATATATATATATATATATATTGTAGCATGGCTAAAGGGTTTGTGGTCGATGGGAGGTATGTGCCACATAAGTGCCTGATTGCTGTAATGTAGCCCGGAGTATTCCTTTCTTGCACATAATCTTGTATATGTGTTTCAGGACCTGTGGTAATGTCAGACCACATGGCTAATCATGTGATGGGTTACTGGGTGGGGTTAGCTCTTTATAAGACTGGCTAATCCTTTACACAGCAGATATGTGTGGAGGTGAAACCCTCCTGAGTGTGTTACGGCTTCAGGACTGAGCCGGATGAACTGGACACTTGCTTTTCTTTGCCTGAACCAAAGGCCCATTTTGCTTTCTGTTATTTGCCACATGGTTTATGAAGCAATAAACCCAGTGAACTTTAAAGGAACACGTCTCCTGAGTGTCAGCCGTCGCAGCTGAGTGAGTGAAATCCTTACAATTGGTGGTAGACGTGCGAGCAGCGTTCCCAGCGGAGACGTGAGTTTATTTTTGAATGTCCTGGGTCAAGGCTGTTGCAAGCCAGCAGGCATTGCCGGAGAAAATGGAGGACCTGCTGAAACACTTGGTCCAGATGCAGTCACAGCAGGAGAAAAGGCAGAGCCAGCAGGAGCAAAGGCAGCAAGAGACCAACAGGCTGTTGATGCAGCAGATACAACAGAGCCAGCAGGAGCAACGGCAGAGTCAGCAGGAGCAACGGCAGAGTCAGCAGGAGCAACGGCAGCAGATGCAGCAGAGCCAGCAGGAGCATCAGCAGCAGATGCAGCTTCTGGCAACCGCCATCCAGGGCAAGGCGAGCGCCCCAACCCCAGGTTTGGCTGATGACACCCACGTCCGGAAGACGGTAAGACGCGCATTGCAGAAAATGACTCCCGGGGATGATGTTGAGGCCTTCCTGACGGTGTTTGAGAGGGTCGCTGAGAGGGAAAAACTTCCGCCAGAGCAGTGGGCAGAGGTACTTGCGCCATACCTGACGGGAGAACCCCAGAAGGCGTACTATGATTTGACCTTGCAGGATGCCAAAGAGTATCACAAATTGAAAGCCGAGATTCTCGCACGTTTGGGGGTGACACTGACTGTCAGGGCACAGCGAGTTCACTCCTGGGGCTATCACCGGGACAAACCACCTCGTTCCCAAATGTTTGATCTGTTGCACCTGGTCCAGAAATGGCTGCAGCCAGAATCCTCTGCGCCTGCACAGATGGTAGAACGGGTGATGATGGATCGGTTTGTCCATTCCCTCCCGAGGCCTATACAGTCTTGGGTTGCCCAGGGTGATCCCCAGAATGCCGACGAGCTGATCGGACTGGTTGAGAGATACCAAGGGTTGGAAGGCTCCTTCGGGAGGCAGCCCATGCCGTACTGGGGGTCCCAGAAGGCAGCTGAGTCCCAAAAAGGGGTGGTGCGTCCAAGGTCACAAAGGGCGGGGGAGGTGGTGCCCAAGGTCCCCACGGGTGATATTATTTGTTGGAGGTGCCACAAGCCAGGACATATAGCTGCCCGTTGTTCCCAAACCACTGAGCAGATGGACTGCAGCATGGGACGCCGTTGTTCATACTATGCGTATCCAGCCTGTAGTGTGAACTCTCCATCCAACGAGGGACCTCAAGCGTGTCCCGTAAAGGTGAACGGTCGAGCAGTAACGGCACTGTTAGACTCGGGGAGCCTAGTGACCCTGGTGAGGGCCACTTTTCCTCTCCACCTGCTCCCAGGAAAGAAGGTCGGAGTGCGGTGCATACATGGTGATGCAAAGGACTACCCTATGGCCAGGGTGGACATTGAAACGGCATGTGGCACTGAGTCCCACATAGTCGGCGTGGTTCAGGACTTGTTGCACCCTATAATTATTGGCCGGGATTTCTGTTTGTTTTGGGATTTGTGGGGAAATGGTTCTGAGCTCCCTGGCAGGGAACCAGTGAACCCTGGAAGGGTATCGCCACACCCAGAGGCAGACAGTTTTCCTTTTTGTGTTCTGGTTGGGGATGAGGAGGAAGTATCCCCTACATCTGACATTCTGGAGTTAGAAGTTACCGGTGAAAATTTTGGGACTGCCCAACATAGGGACCCCACTCTGAGGGAAGCCTTTAATAATGTCACAGTTATTGACGGGGTGGTACAGGAGCCGGGGGCAGACACAAGATTTCCCCATTTTCTGTTGAGGGGGGAGTTGTTGTACCGTGTCACGAAAATACGGGAGGAGTTGGTAGAGCAGTTGATAGTGCCGGGTCCGTATAGACGGAAAGTGTTGGACATGGCCCATTCACACATCTTGGGTGGACACCTGGGGGTGGAAAAAACGCAGGAACGGGTTGTGCAGAGGTTCTATTGGCCTGGGTGTCACCGGGAAATAGTGAACTATTGCAGGTCCTGCCCTACATGTCAGCTAACTGCTCCTACTCCTCATTTCCGGAACCCCCTTGTGCCACTGCCCATTATTGAGGTACCGTTCGAGAGAATTGCCATGGACTTGGTCGGTCCCTTAGTTAAATCAGCTCGGGGCCATCAGTATATATTAGTCATCCTGGACTATGCCACACGCTATCCTGAGGCAATTCCCTTGAGAAATTCTTCCTCAAAAAGCATAGCCCGCGAGTTGGTCCATGTCTTTTCCCGGACAGGTCTGCCAAAGGAGATCCTGACTGACCAGGGTACACCTTTCATGAGCAAGGTGATGAGGGAGTTATGCAAAGCCCTGAAGATCTCCCAGTTGAGGACCTCGGTGTACCATCCCCAGTCAGATGGCCTTGTTGAGAGGTTTAACAAGACCCTAAAGAGCATGCTGAGAAAAGCTATAGAGAAAGACGGTAGAGACTGGGATTGTCTCTTACCCTATCTGATGTTTTCCATTCGTGAAGTTCCACAGGCCTCCACAGGGTTCTCACCGTTTGAGCTTCTATATGGCCGACATCCACGAGGACTCCTGGATATAGCCAAGGAAACCTGGGAGGCCGAAGTCACCCCCCACAGAAGCGTCATTGAGCATGTGGCCCTGATGCAGCAGAGGATTGCAAAGGTGATGCCTATCATGAAAGAACACCTTCTCCAAGCACAAGAAGCTCAAGCCAGGGTCTACAACCGGTCTGCAAGAGTGAGGCAGTTCAATCCGGGAGACCGAGTTCTTGTGTTAGTTCCAACGGTGGAAAGCAAGTTCTTGGCCAAATGGCAAGGGCCATATGAGGTTGTCGAGAAACTTGGTGAGGTAAATTATAAAATTCACCAACCAGGAAGACGGAAACCATTCCAAGTTTACCATGTCAACCTCATCAAGCCATGGCAAGATAGAGAGCCGACAGCAACTCCATCATTGTTAAGCAACCCAGAAGGTGAGGTTGGAGCGGTTACTATAGCAGAGACGCTATCAAAGACCCAGAAACAGCAGTGCCGGGAGTTACTCCAGAAAAACAGGGACCTGTTTTCAGAATTGCCAGGATACACGAAGGTCATAGAGCACGAGGTCCTAACAGAGCCACATGTGCGGGTGAATGTGAAACCTTATCGTATTCCTGAGGCTCGTCGAGAAGTTATCTCCAAGGAAGTGGAGCGTATGTTGAGGCTTGGGGTCATTGAGGAATCCAAGAGCGGTTGGTCGAGCCCAATTGTCCTGGTCCCAAAACCTGATGGAGAGTGGAGGTTTTGCAACGACTATCGGAAGTTGAATGAAGTCTCCAAGTTCGACGCTTATCCCATGCCCCGTATTGATGAGCTCATCGAAAGGCTTGGGCACGCCAGATATATATCCACCTTGGATTTGACAAAGGGGTATTGGCAGATCCCCATGGCACAGGAAGCCAAGGAGAAGACGGCCTTTTCGACACCTGATGGATGCTTCCAATATGCCCGGATGCCGTTTGGCCTACAGGGAGCTCCGGCGACCTTCCAGAGGGCTATGGATAGAGTCCTTGCACCCCATAAGGCCTACGCTGCCGCGTACCTAGATGATATCGTCATCTTTAGCCCGGACTGGGAGAGTCATCTGGAGAAAGTCCAAGCGGTGTTGGATGCTATAAGAGAGGCCGGATTTACTATAAACCCGAAGAAGTGCGCCTTGGGTAAAGAAGAAGCTAAGTACCTTGGATACATAGTGGGTCATGGAGAAATAAAACCCCAAATCAATAAAGTGGAGGCAATCCAAACATGGCCAAAACCAGTTTCCAAGAAACAAGTTAAAGCCTTCCTGGGAATCGTGGGATATTACAGGAGGTTCATCCCAAACTTCGCCACGATGGCTGCGCCTCTGACTGACCTGCTAAAAGGGACAAAATCAGTAATGGTTAAGTGGTCCGAAGAAACAGAGTCAGCCTTCCAAGAAATGAAAAACGCTTTGTGTAAGCAATCCGTTCTGATGGCCCCAAACTTCAAGAAAGAGTTTATTCTTCAGACAGATGCCTCAGATGTTGGGGTGGGAGCAGTCCTTTCCCAAGAACTACATGGGGAGGAGCATCCTGTTCTCTATCTGAGTAGGAAGCTGTCCTCATCTGAAAAGAACTACTCAGTCGTTGAGAAGGAGTGCTTGGCCATAAAATGGGCAGTGGACACATTACGGTACTATCTGCTGGGACGTAAATTTAGACTGGTATCTGACCATGCCCCGCTTAGGTGGATGAGAGAAACGAAAGGAAGAAATGCTAGAGTCACCCGTTGGTTCTTAGCCCTGCAGGACTTCAGTTTCCATGTGGAACATAGGGCCGGAAAGCTGCACGGTAATGCGGATGCCCTATCGAGAATCCCTTGTTTAGTGGGGGAAAGTGCCAAGCCCCACGGCTTTAGGCAGAGGGGGGAGGTATGTAGCATGGCTAAAGGGTTTGTGGTCGATGGGAGGTATGTGCCACATAAGTGCCTGATTGCTGTAATGTAGCCCGGAGTATTCCTTTCTTGCACATAATCTTGTATATGTGTTTCAGGACCTGTGGTAATGTCAGACCACATGGCTAATCATGTGATGGGTTACTGGGTGGGGTTAGCTCTTTATAAGACTGGCTAATCCTTTACACAGCAGATATGTGTGGAGGTGAAACCCTCCTGAGTGTGTTACGGCTTCAGGACTGAGCCGGATGAACTGGACACTTGCTTTTCTTTGCCTGAACCAAAGGCCCATTTTGCTTTCTGTTATTTGCCACATGGTTTATGAAGCAATAAACCCAGTGAACTTTAAAGGAACACGTCTCCTGAGTGTCAGCCGTCGCAGCTGAGTGAGTGAAATCCTTACAATATATATATACATACATGTAGCTTTGTCGCCATAAAAGGAGGGGGGCCCAGACACATTTTTTGCACAGGGGCCCCAAGCTGTCAGTGTCCGCACCTGCCCAGGGATCAATTGTACTTGCATCTTACAGAAGTGAGTACAATTGAGGCTCTGACTGCCGGGTCACAACGACGTGAGCAGTGTGATCAGATCATGTGATCACGCTGCTGATTTCGCTCACTCGCGCTGCGGAGGCGAACACTGGTGACAAGTGCTCCAGTGGAGCAGAAGACACCAATGGATAAGTGCATGGAGGGGACAATTTGAGTGGGGATGAGGGGATTTATTGTGTTTGGGGAGATTTGTAGTGGGGATGGGGGGATTTAATGTGAGGGGTAGATGTGAGGACACAAAATGAAGAACAAAGGGGGAGATGGGGAAACAGTACAGGAAAATGGGGGGCATATATGAGGAAACAGATTGGGGGGCATATATAAGGAAACAGTATGGGGGAATGGGGGGCATATATGAGGAAACAGTATGGGAAAATGGGGGACATGTATGAGGAAACAGTATGGGGAGATGGGTGCAGGCAGTATGGGTAGTGAACGGGGGAATGTATGTGGACACAGTATGAGTAGAGATGTGAAAATGTATGAGTACGGGGAGCGAGGGTGATGGGATGTGTGCAGACACAGTATGGGGAGTCAGGTGAGCAGGCAGTATAGAAAGTGAGGGGGAAATTATAAGAGGAGACAGTATGGTAAACAGGGGGATGTGAGAGGAGACAGTATGAGGAGGGAGGGGAGTAGAGTGAGGATACAGTATTGGGGGAGAAAAGTGAGTGGGCACAGAATAGAAACTGAGTAGTGGGTTTGTAGCATGGGGGGGACAGTGTAAGGGCACAGCCAGGAGGGGACAGTATACCAAGGAGAGGGAGTATGACGAGAGAGTACAGTATTAATACTGGGCCCTATACGGGAGACACAGTGTGAGAGAACACTGTGAAGAGTGGGCTGGTATGGAACGGAGAGGTCAGTGTGAAGAGCATGTGTGGCGCCCCATGGTCCTGGTCATCACAGTGGCATAGCTTTCCTCCCAGGGAGAATGATGCTACGTTCGAAGGCGAGGAAGGATAACTGCATCAAGGTACCACAAACATGCAACACATTCATACTCCAGGCCACCAGGGGGAGCTTCTGATCCTATTTAGTAGGTGACTCCATATATATATATATATATATATATATATATATATACTGGTAGTCTGTAGGGAAAGTTAGAATGTTCCAGACAGTCATCTGAGGAGGATAGAGGGTTCACTGAGCTGTGCATGCCCTAAGAGCTGCAGCTCCCAGAAGGAGACATTTCAGAAAGCAGAATACATTGCAGTGAGCGTACAGGAAAGAAAAGCATGGGAGAGGATACCAGAAGGGGGCCAGCCCTGAGCAGGCTGCCTCCTTCTGAGGTGCAGAACACCGGAAGCCAGAACACCGAGGTTGTGAGGACCTCCACGCCTTACAGCAAAGACTGGCAGGACAGCCGAACTGCAAGTTCCCTGTCCAACCTAATACCCAGGAGGCACGGTGACACCCCACAGAGCCGGGTTATCTAAGAGACCCTATAAACAGGCTCAAGTCAACAGTCATACGGGTTTTGTCCTATCCTATATGGGGGACAGAGAGAGAGAGAGACACCACATCTGTGAGGACCTTAAGAGAAGCTTAGCAGTAAGGGACTACACCTCCACAGCGCAAGGGAAGGCTATTGATTTCCACCTGGACAAGGGGACTCTGGACTTGCCTCCAAACCGGCCGGACCCTACCTGCCCTGTGATCTGATGCTCTGGACTGTGGCTGCTGAAACCAACAGTAAACAAGGTAAAGAGACTGCAAACCTGTGTCCTCGTTCTTCTCTGCGCCTTTCACAATTCTATCATCTACACACTGAGAAGCCCTGGGGATATATTTCACCTGTGGGAAGGTAGCTGCCATAACATCACCCCAGCGGACCCCTTAAAGCAGCGTCGGTCACCCTGACCGAATACGACAGTTGGAGTCACGAACATAAACTTTATCCCTTTAAAGACCTTTCCCCCTTTTACATGGGCGCCCAGGGCTATGGACCGGGTCGCCACCGTGACATCCCCTGTGAACCGCAGGACCCAGTACCGAGTACCTGCTAGCCCGTGGGGCGACTCACATGTACCATAAGAGGGACAGTGTGGGGATCATATTTTGTGCAGACAATATAGTGAGGGGCAATTTTTTTTATTCAGGAGCATTTTAATGACACTTCTATCTTTAAGGGCATCATGTTGAGATTTTCTGCAAAAGAGATTGAGAAGATGGAAGTCTGCAGAGATGGCTGTATATGACAAATCATCATGGGATCTGGACAAGATGAAGAAAAGAAGGAGAACGATTCCAGAGGAGACGACATCTATAAGGTACCTGGATGTAAATGTTATTTGTGATACTAACTAACTCATGTTTTTATTTTTGTTAGGAGCATTAAAGGGAATGTCCAGGTTTGTGATGAGTCTGCAGTCATTCTTTCTGACTGCAGACTTCTGAATCTTCACAGTGCACACTGCGCTCTGTCAGGATTCTCTCGTGCTGGCGATTTACATACATGTGGTCACATGCTGACTAGACATCTTATTCAATGAAAATGAACTGAGCAAGGCCGGGCAGTGCATTAGTTGTGAGAATTCAGAAGCTGCGATGTCAGGATTCAGCGCTGCAGGTTCTAGTAGTTGTCACATGGACACTTCACTCATATGCAGCTTTCATAGTTGTGGTCCTGTGACATCGAGCTTCTCTTCTGCTTCTCTCAGATTTTCACTGAACATTGAGAGCATTAGGGAGAGGAACTCGTCGGTACATGACTAAGTGTGCAAATCACATATGTCCTGGGGGGGCACTAAAATGAATTCTTGCCCCTGGTGTCAGAAACCCTAGATACACCTCTGCCGGTATGCCACTGCGAGCAGTGATGACCGGGTCCGGTGGAGGGATGTATGTGCACAGGCAGTGAGGCAGGGACTGAGGGTGTGCACAGCGAGAGAATGGAGACCCAGAGACTGCCCATCCCAGTCTACGCCGTAGCCTGGAGCCCTCATTATCATTTGGAGAATTGGAGCTGCTAGCACATGAAGAGAGATATGATGTCAAAGGCATCATTGAAACTTGGTGGGATGATACACATGATTGGAATACAAATCTTGAAGACTACAACTTATTTATTAGAAACAGACTTACCAAGAGGGGAGGAGATGTTGTATTGTATGTTAGGAAAATGTATATCTCCACAGAGATCCAAGCTTCAGAGAAAAGTAGCTCTGTAAAATCTGTTTGGGTAGCAATACAAGGAGAGAAGTACAGAAAGGACAATATTGTAGGTGTTTACTATAGGCCAACTGGACAGACTGAAGTTATGAATGAACTCTTTTTACAACAGATGTATTTGCTTTCAAAAAAGTACAACATAGTGATCATGAGAGATTTTAACTAGTCAGATATTTATTGGGAATCTCCCTCAGGCAAAAATATTGGGTCAAAAAAATTTTTAGACTCTCTCGCTGACAACTTTATCTTTTAACATACAGAAGAGAGAACAAGAGGATCTGCCTTCTTGAACCTAATTCTTGCCAACAGGAAAGATACTTACCAGGAAAGATATTTGAATAAATTACACTGGGGAACAATTTGAAAAAAAAATTCTGTTGAGTTAGGTTTTTGAGCTGATTTATACTAAAATTGGCATGCTGATTCCAAAAATGTAGTCAGTTTTTTTCTAGCACATCAAGTTTTTCCTCCACAACTTACCTGCCAGAGAAGCACAATTGCGCTTGGTTGCAACATGAGTATTAAACTACATTTTCTGCATTGCCATCTTGCCAACTTTCCGGAAAATCTTGGTGCTGTTAGCGATGAGCAAGGTGAACGATTTCACCAAGAAATCCTTTGTAAAAAACATGATAGTGTTAAAAAACATATTTGTCATGCCTATTTCTTATATATTTCATTTTTTGTTCATATTTGTACTATTTAAAAAAAACAAACACTTTTTAGGTACAGTAGTTTACATATTTTTGAGAAGACAATGATCCTATAGTTCAAAAACTTGACGTGATAGAGAAAAACTGAGATCATTTCTGGATTCAGCATCCAAAAATTAGTTAAGAACAGTTGTCTGACTTAACTCCTAAAAAATTGTGTTCCCCAGTGATTTAAACAGCATGTATGCAAGTACTTGTGTAAGAATACAGTAAATAACCAGAGCCAGCTTGGGTTTGTAGCAATCAAGTAATGCCAGACTAATCTAATTTCCTTCTATGATAGAATCACTGACTGGGTGAATCAGGGAAATGTGGTAGATATAGTATATCTCGACTTCAGCAAAGCATTTGATAATGTATCTCACACTATCATTATTGAAAAAATTACCAAGTATGGAATTGACAAGGCTATGCTTTGGTGGATTCATAACTGTTTCAGTGATCATACTCAAAGAGTGGTAATAAATGAATGCACATCCAATTGGAACAGCAATTTAAGTGGGGGTACTCCAAGGCTTTGGCCTCAGTGTTCAACATTTTTGATCTAGATAAGGGAACTAAATGATGATAAATGATCTAGATAAGGTAACTAAAGTTAAGCTAATCAAATTTGCAGACAATGCAAAGCTAGGAGGGATAGCTAAAACAAGGGAAGACCAAGAAAGGATTCAGAAGGATCTAGAGAAGCTTGAACAATGGGCAGCGACTAATAGAATGGCAGGTAACAGAGAGAAATGCAAGATTCCACATTTGTGCAAGAAAAGTGAAAATGACATCTGAAGGGATGCCGCACTGTAGAGGGTTCATCCTTATTCTCATTTGCACATGGAAACACAAGAAGCAATGGAATTAAACTGAAAGGGATAAGGTACAGATTAGATATTAGAAAAAACTTTTTGACAGTGAAGGTGATCATTGAGTGGAACAGGCTGCCATGAGAGGTGGTGAGTTCTCCTTCAATGGAAGTCTTCAAACACCGAACTGTTTGGCCACACTGAGGATAAACAGATCATATGTGTTTGAACAGTCATTTTGTGCTGACAGACTACATTTAAGTAATTCAATATGAATTGTCACGTCAAAATTGGTGACTGTTTCTAATCGGATTATCTATAACTGATGGGGCCCATTAGTGTTTTAGAACTTTAGTTCTTTCTGCCCTAATTGGCAAAGACAAGCACCATAATGCATCATGCAACAAAAATAATGGTGGCTTTTAACCCCTTAGCGACCGCCGATACGCCTTTTAACGGCGGCCGCTAAGGGTACTTAAACCACAGCGCCGTTAATTAACGGCGCTGTGGAAAAAGTGAATAGCGCCCCCCAGAGTCGGATTTTCTCCGGGGTCTCGGCTGCCGAGGGTAGCCGAGACCCCAGAGAACATGATTCGGGGGGTTTTTAACCCACCCCGCATTTGCGATCGCCGGTAGTTAACCGTTTACCGGCGATCGCAAAAAAAAAACAAAAAAACGCAATCTCTTTTTAATTTCTCTGTCCTCCGATGTGATCGCCCATCGGAGGACAGAGAAAAGGGGTCCCAGGTAGCCCCCAATACTCACCTATCTCCCCCGATGCTCCTCGTGTCTCCCGGTGGGCGCCGCCATCTTCAAAATGGCGGGCGCATGCGCAGTGCGCCGGCCGGCCCCGCGAGAATCTTTGGGGTCTCGGCTGCCGGGGGTAGCCGAGACCCCAAAGAGCATGATCGGGGTCAGTTTTACCGACCCCTGTTTTGCGATCGCCGGTAATTAAATGTTTACCGGCGACCGCAAAAAAAAAAAAAAAAATTCAAAGTGTAATTCTCTGTCCTCTGATGTGATCGCACATCAGAGGACAGAGAAATAGGGGGATTCGGGGACCCTGCCATACTCACCTGTGTCCCTGGGTCCTCCTGCTGCTCCTCCTGGCCGCCGGCAAAAGAAAATGGCGGGCGCATGCGCAGTGCGCCCGCCATCTGTCTCCATCTGCCGGCCGACAGGAGAAGAGCAGTTGGGGCTAAAATTAGGGTTAGGGCTAGGGTTAGGGGTAGGGTTAGGGGTAGGGTTAGGGGTAGGGTTAGGGTTAAGGCTAGGGTTAGGGCTAGGGTTAGGGGTAGGGTTAGGGGTAGGGTTAGGGGTAGGGTTAGGGCTAGGGTTAGGGGTAGGTTTAGGGCTAGGGCTAGGGTTAGGGCTAGGGTTAGGGGTAGGGTTAGGGCTAGGATTAGGGTTAGGGCTAAATTTAGGGTTAGGGTTGGGGCTAAATTTAGGGTTAGGGTTTGGCGCTAAATTTAGAGTTAGGGTTGGCGCTAAATTTAGGGTTAGGCTTCTTTCACACTTACGTCGGTACGGGGCCGTCGCAATGCATCGGCCCGACATACCGACGCACGTTGTGAAAATTGTGCACAACGTGGGCAGCGGATGAAGTTTTTCAACGCATCCGCTGCCCAATCTATGTCCTGGGGAGGAGGGGGCGGAGTTACGGCCACGCATGCGCGGTCAGAAATGGCGGATGCGACGTACAAAAAAACGTTACATTGAACATTTTTTTGTGCTGACGGTCCGCCAAAACACTGATCCAGTGCACGACGGATGCTACGTGTGGCCATCCGTCACGATCCGTCGGCAATACAAGTCTATGGGCAAAAAACGCATCCTGCGGGCACATTTGCAGGATCCGTTTCTTGTCCAAAACGACGGATTGCGACGGATGCCAAATGACGCAAGTATGAAAGTAGCCTTAGGGTTAGGGTTGGGGCTAAAATTAGGGCTAGGGTTGGGGCTAAAGTTAGGGTTAGAGTTGGGATTAGGGTTAGGGTTTGGATTAGGGTTGGTATTATGGTTAGGGTTGACATTAGGGTTGTTTTGGGGTAAGGGTTGTGATTATGGTTAGGGTTAGTGATTAGGATTATGGATCAGGTTGGGATTAGGGTTAGGGGTGTGTTTGGGTTAGGGTTGGAGCTAGAATTGGGGGGTTTCCACTGTTTAGGTACATCAGGGGGTCTCCAAACACGATAGCCAATTTTGCGCTCAAAAAGTCAAATGGTGCTCCCTTCCTTCTGAGCTCTGCCGTGCGCCCAAACAGTGGGTTACCCCCACATATGGGGCATCAGTGTACTCGGGATAAATTGGACAACAACTTCTGGGGTCCAATTTCTCTTGTTACCCTTGTGAAAATAAAAACTTGGGGGCTACAAAATCCTTTTTGTGGAAAAATATATATATATTTTTTTTTATGACTCTGCATTATAAACTTCTGTGAAGCACTTGGGCATTCAAAGTTCTCACCACACATCTATATAAGTTCCTTGGGGGGTCTAGTCTCCAAAACGGGGTCACTTGTGGGGGGTTACTACTGTTTAGGTACATCAGGGGCTCTGCAAACGCAACATAATGCCCACAGACCATTCTATCAAAGTCTGCATTCCAAAACGGCGCTCCTTCCCTTCTGAGCTCTGCCGTGCGCCCAAACAGTGGTTTACCCCCACATATGGGGCATCAGCATACTCAGGATAAATTGGACAACAACTTTAGTGGTCCAATTTCTCCTGTTACCCTTGTGAAAATAAAAACTTGGGGGCTACAATATCTTTTTTTGTGAGAAAAAAAAATATTTTTTATTTTCACGACTCTGTATTCTAAACTTCTGTGAAACACTTGGGCATTCAAAGTTCTCACCACACATCTAGATAAGTTCCTTGGGGGGTCTAGTTTCCAAAATGGGGTCACTTGTGGAGGGTTTCTACTGGTTAGGTACATCAGGGGCTCTGCAAACGCAACATAATGCCCGCAGACCATTCTATCAAAGTGTGCATTCCAAAACGGCGCTCCTTCCTTCCGAGCTCTGCCGTGCGCCCAAACAGTGGTTTACCCCCACATATGGGGTACCAGCATACTCAGGACAAATTGGACAACAACTTTTGGGGTCCAGTTTCTCTTGTTACCCTTGTGAAAATAAAAACTTGGGGGCTAAAAAATCATTTTTGTGGAAAAAAAAATATTTTTTATTTTCACGACTCTGCATTCTAAACTTCTGTGAAGCACTTGGGCATTCAAAGTTCTCACCACACATCTAGATAAGTTCCTTGGGGGGTCTAGTTTCCAAAATGAAGTCACTTGTGGGGGGTTACTACAGTTTAGGTACATCAGGGGCTCTGCAATCGCAACATAATGCCCACAGACCATTCTATCAAAGTCTGCATTCCAAAAAGGCGCTCCTTCCCTTCCGAGCTCTGCCGTGCGCCCAAACAGTGGTTTACCCCCACATATGGCGCATCAGCGTACTCGGGATAAATTGGACAACAACTGTTATGGCTGGCAATCAGGCAACACAGCGTGCAGTAATCAGCGCACATACAGAGATCTGGCAATAATCCAAAACAATAGGACGAGCTCTGAGACGTGGAATCTCTGTAGACTGCAGTACCTGATCTATCCTCACACAACTGGAAGCAGCAGTGGATTGCGCCTATCAACTACCTATGCAACTCGGCACTGCCTGAGGAGCTGACTAGCCTGAAGATAGAAATACAAGCCTGACTTACCTCAGAGAAATACCCCAAAGGAATAGGCAGCCCCCACATATAATGACTGTTAGCAAGATGAAAAGACAAACGTAGGAATGAAATAGATTCAGCAAAGTGAGGCCCGATATTCTAGACAGAGCGAGGATAGCAAAGAGAACTATGCAGTCTACAAAAAACCCTAAAACGAAAACCACGCAAAGGGGCAAAAAGACCCACCGTGCCGAACTAACAGCACGGCGGTGCACCCCTTTGCTTCTCAGAGCTTCCAGCAAAAGATAATAACAAGCTGGACAGAAAAAACAGAAAACAAACTAGAAGCACTTATCTAGCAGAGCAGCAGGCCCAAGGAAAGATGCAGTAGCTCAGATCCAACACTGGAACATTGACAAGGAGCAAGGAAGACAGACTCAGGTGGAGCTAAATAGCAAGGCAGCCAACGAGCTCACCAAAACACCTGAGGGAGGAAGCCCAGAGACTGCAATACCACTTGTGACCACAGAAGTGAACTCAGCCACAGAATTCACAACAGTACCCCCCCCTTGAGGAGGGGTCACCGAACCCTCACCAGAACCCCCAGGCCGACCAGGATGAGCCACATGAAAGGCACGAACAAGATCTGGGGCATGGACATCAGAGGCAAAAACCCAGGAATTATCTTCCTGAGCATAACCCTTCCATTTGACCAGATACTGGAGTTTCCGTCTAGAGACACGAGAATCCAAAATCTTCTCCACAATATACTCCAATTCCCCCTCCACCAAAACAGGGGCAGGAGGCTCCACAGATGGAACCATAGGTGCCACGTATCTCCTCAACAACGACCTATGGAATACATTATGTATGGAAAAGGAGTCTGGGAGGGTCAGACGAAAAGACACCGGATTGAGAATCTCAGAAATCCTATACTGACCAATAAAACGAGGTTTAAATTTAGGAGAGGAAACCTTCATAGGTATATGACGAGAAGATAACCAAACCAGATCCCCAACACGAAGTCGGGGTCCCACACGGCGTCTGCGATTAGCGAAAAGCTGAGCCTTCTCCTGGGACAAGGTCAAATTGTCCACTACCTGAGTCCAGATCTGCTGCAACCTGTCCACCACATAATCCACACCAGGACAGTCCGAAGACTCAACCTGTCCTGAAGAGAAACGAGGATGGAACCCAGAATTGCAGAAAAATGGAGAGACCAAGGTAGCCGAGCTGGCCCGATTATTAAGGGCGAACTCAGCCAACGGCAAAAATGACACCCAATCATCCTGGTCAGCGGAAACAAAACATCTCAGATATGTTTCCAAGGTCTGATTGGTTCGTTCGGTCTGGCCATTAGTCTGAGGATGGAAGGCCGAGGAGAAAGATAGGTCAATGCCCATCCTACCACAAAAGGCTCGCCAGAACCTCGAGACAAACTGGGAACCTCTGTCAGAAACAATATTCTCAGGAATGCCATGTAAACGAACCACATGCTGGAAGAACAAAGGCACCAAATCAGAGGAGGAAGGCAATTTAACCAAGGGCACCAGATGGACCATTTTAGAAAAGCGATCACAGACCACCCAAATGACAGACATCTTTTGAGAAACGGGAAGGTCAGAAATGAAATCCATCGAAATATGTGTCCAAGGCCTCTTCGGGACCGGCAAGGGCAAAAGCAACCCACTGGCACGTGAACAGCAGGGCTTAGCCCTAGCACAAATTCCACAGGACTGCACAAAAGCACGCACATCCCGTGACAGAGATGGCCACCAGAAGGATCTAGCAACCAACTCCCTGGTACCAAAGATTCCTGGATGACCGGCCAGCACCGAACAATGAAGTTCAGAGATAACTTTACTAGTCCACCTATCAGGGACGAACAGTTTCTCGGCCGGACAACGATCAGGTTTATTAGCCTGAAATTTCTGCAACACTCTCCGCAAATCAGGGGAGATGGCAGACACAATGACTCCTTCCTTGAAGATACTCGCCGGCTCAGATAACCCCGGAGAGTCGGGCACAAAACTCCTAGACAGAGCATCCGCCTTCACATTTTTAGAGCCCGGAAGGTATGAAATCACAAAATCAAAACGAGCAAAAAATAACGACCAACGGGCCTGTCTAGGATTCAAGCGCTTGGCAGACTCAAGATAAGTAAGGTTCTTATGATCAGTCAAAACCACCACGCGATGCTTAGCACCCTCAAGCCAATGACGCCACTCTTCGAATGCCCACTTCATGGCCAGCAACTCTCGGTTGCCCACATCATAATTACGCTCAGCAGCAGAAAATTTCCTGGAAAAGAAAGCACATGGTTTGAACACTGAGCAACCAGAACCTCTCTGTGACAAAACCGCCCCTGCACCAATCTCAGAAGCATCAACCTCGACCTGGAACAGAAGAGAAACATCAGGTTGACACAACACAGGGGCACAGCAAAAACGACGCTTCAACTCCTGAAAAGCTTCCACGGCAGCAGAAGACCAATTAACCAAATCAGCACCCTTCTTGGTCAAATCGGTCAATGGTCTGGCAATGCTAGAAAAATTACAGATGAAGCGACGATAAAAATTAGCAAAGCCCAGGAATTTCTGCAAACTTTTTAGAGATGTCGGCTGAGTCCAATCCTGGATGGCCTGAACCTTAACCGGATCCATCTCAATAGTAGAAGGGGAAAAGATGAACCCCAAAAATGAAACTTTCTGCACACCGAAGAGACACTTTGATCCCTTCACGAACAAGGAATTAGCACGCAGTACCTGGAAAACCATTCTGACTTGCTTCACATGAGACTCCCAATCATCTGAGAAGATCAAAATGTCATCCAAGTAAACAATCAAGAATTTATCCAGATACTCACGGAAAATGTCATGCATAAAAGACTGAAAAACAGATGGAGCATTGGCAAGTCCGAACGGCATCACCAGATACTCAAAATGACCCTCGGGCGTATTAAATGCCGTTTTCCATTCATCTCCCTGCCTGATTCTCACCAGATTATACGCACCACGAAGATCAATCTTAGTAAACCAACTAGCCCCCTTAATCCGAGCAAACAAGTCAGAAATCAATGGCAAGGGATACTGAAACTTAACAGTGATCTTATTAAGAAGGCGGTAATCAATACACGGTCTTAGCGAACCATCCTTCTTGGCTACAAAAAAGAACCCTGCTCCCAATGGTGACGACGATGGGCGAATATGTCCCTTCTCCAGGGACTCCTTCACATAACTGCGCATAGCGGTGTGTTCAGGTACGGACAAATTAAATAAACGACCCTTAGGGAATTTACTACCAGGAATCAAATCGATAGCACAATCACAATTCCTATGCGGAGGAAGGGCATCAGACTTGGACTCTTCAAATACATCCTGAAAGTCCGACAAGAACTCTGGGATGTCAGAAGGAATGGATGACGAAATAGACAAAAATGGAACATCACCATGTACTCCCTGACAACCCCAGCTGGTTACCGACATAGAGTTCCAATCCAATACTGGATTATGGGTTTGTAGCCATGGCAACCCCAACACGACCACATCATGCAAATTATGCAGTACCAAAAAGCGAATAACTTCCTGATGTGCAGGAGCCATGCACATGGTCAGCTGGGCCCAGTACTGAGGCTTATTCTTGGCCAGAGGTGTAGCATCAATTCCTCTCAACGGAATAGGACACCGCAAAGGCTCCAAGAAAAATCCACAACGTTTAGCATAATCCAAATCCATCAGATTCAGGGCAGCGCCTGAATCCACAAACGCCATGACAGAATATGATGACAAAGAGCACATTAAGGTAATGGACAAAAGGAATTTGGACTGTACAGTACCAATAACGGCAGAGCTATCGAACCGCCTAGTGCGTTTAGGACAATTAGAAATAGCATGAGTAGAATCACCACAATAGAAACACAGTCTGTTCAGACGTCTGTGTTCGTGCCGTTCTACTTTAGTCATAGTCCTGTCGCACTGCATAGGCTCAGGCTTACTCTCAGACAATACCGCCAGATGGTGCACAGATTTACGCTCGCGCAAGCGACGACCGATCTGAATGGCCAAGGACATAGACTCATTCAAACCAGCAGGCATAGGAAATCCCACCATTACATCCTTAAGAGCTTCAGAGAGACCCTTTCTGAACAAAGCCGCTAGTGCAGATTCATTCCACAGAGTGAGTACTGACCATTTTCTAAATTTCTGACAATATACTTCTACATCATCCTGACCCTGGCATGAAGCCAGCAGATTTTTCTCAGCTTGATCCACTGAATTAGGCTCATCGTAAAGCAATCCCAGCGCCTGGAAAAATGCATCAACATTACTCAATGCAGAATCTCCTGGTGCAAGAGAAAACGCCCAGTCCTGTGGGTCGCCGCGCAAAAAAGAAATAATAATCAAAACCTGTTGAATAGGATTACCAGAAGAATGAGGTTTCAAGGCCAAAAATAGCTTACAATTATTTCTGAAGCTCAGGAACTTAGTTCTGTCACCAAAAAACAAATCAGGAATCGGAATTCTTGGTTCTAGCATCGATTTCTGATCAATAGTATCTTGAATCTTTTGTACATTTACAACGAGATTATCCATTGAGGAGCACAGAGCCTGAATATCCATGTCCACAGCTGTGTCCTGGAGCACTCTAATGTCTAGGGGAAAAAAAAGACTGAAGACAGAGCTAAGAAAAAAAAATGCTGTCAGGATTTCTTTTTTCCCTCTATTGGAAATCATTGGTTGGCTCCTTGTACTGTTATGGCTGGCAATCAGGCAACACAGCGTGCAGTAATCAGCGCACATACAGAGATCTGGCAATAATCCAAAACAATAGGACGAGCTCTGAGACGTGGAATCTCTGTAGACTGCAGTACCTGATCTATCCTCACACAACTGGAAGCAGCAGTGGATTGCGCCTATCAACTACCTATGCAACTCGGCACTGCCTGAGGAGCTGACTAGCCTGAAGATAGAAATACAAGCCTGACTTACCTCAGAGAAATACCCCAAAGGAATAGGCAGCCCCCACATATAATGACTGTTAGCAAGATGAAAAGACAAACGTAGGAATGAAATAGATTCAGCAAAGTGAGGCCCGATATTCTAGACAGAGCGAGGATAGCAAAGAGAACTATGCAGTCTACAAAAAACCCTAAAACGAAAACCACGCAAAGGGGCAAAAAGACCCACCGTGCCGAACTAACAGCACGGCGGTGCACCCCTTTGCTTCTCAGAGCTTCCAGCAAAAGATAATAACAAGCTGGACAGAAAAAACAGAAAACAAACTAGAAGCACTTATCTAGCAGAGCAGCAGGCCCAAGGAAAGATGCAGTAGCTCAGATCCAACACTGGAACATTGACAAGGAGCAAGGAAGACAGACTCAGGTGGAGCTAAATAGCAAGGCAGCCAACGAGCTCACCAAAACACCTGAGGGAGGAAGCCCAGAGACTGCAATACCACTTGTGACCACAGAAGTGAACTCAGCCACAGAATTCACAACAAACAACTATTGCAGTCCAATTTCTCCTGTTACCCTTGTGAAAATAAAAACTTGGGGGCTACAATATCTTTTTTGTGGAAAAAAAAATATTTTTTATTTTCACGACTCTGCATTCTAAACTTCTGTGAAGCACTTGGGCATTCAAAGTTCTCACCACACATCTAGATAAGTTCCTTGGGGGGTCTAGTTTCCAAAATGGGGTCACTTGTGGAGGGTTTCTACTGGTTAGGTACATCAGGGGCTCTGCAAACGCAACATAATGCCCGCAGACCATTCTATCAAAGTCTGCATTCCAAAACGGCGCTCCTTCCTTCCGAGCTCTGCCGTGCGCCCAAACAGTGGTTTACCCCCACATATGGGGTACCAGCATACTCAGGACAAATTGGACAACAACTTTTGGGGTCCAATTTCTCTTGTTACCCTTGTGAAAATAAAAACTTGGGGGCTAAAAAATCTTTTTTTGTGGAAAAAAAAAAATATTTTTTTTTTCACGGCTCTACATTATAAACTTCTGTGAAGCACATGGGGTTCAAAGTGGTCACCACACATCTAGATAAGTTTCTTAACCCCTTAGCGACCGCCGATACGCCTTTTAACGGCGGCCGCTAAGGGTACTTAAACCACAGCGCCGTTAATTAACGGCGCTGTGGAAAAAGTCCATAGCGCCCCCCAGAGGCAGATTTTCTCCGGGGTCTCGGCTGCCGAGGGTAGCCGAGACCCCAGAGAACATGATTCGGGGGGTTTTTAACCCACCCCGCATTTGCGATCGCCGGTAATTAACCGTTTACCGGCGATCGCAAAAAAAAAAAAAAAAAGCGATCTCTTTTTAATTTCTCTGTCCTCCGATGTGATCGCACATCGGAGGACAGAGAAAAGGGGTCCCAGGTGGCCCCCCAATACTCACCTAGCTCCCCCTGATGCTCCTCGTGTCTCCCGGTGGGCGCCGCCATCTTCAAAATGGCGGGCGCATGCGCAGTGCGCCCGCCGGCCGGCACCGGGAGAATCTTTGGGGTCTCGGCTGCCGGGGGTAGCCGAGACCCCAAAGAGCACGATCGGGGTCGGTATTACCGACCCCTGTTTTGCGATCGCCGGTAATTAACTGTTTACCGGTGACCGCAAAAAAAAAAAGTAAAGTGTAATTCTCTGTCCTCTGATGTGATCGCACATCAGAGGACAGAGAAATAGGGGGATTCGGGGACCCTAGCATACTCACCTAGGTCCCTGGATCCTCTTGCTGCTCCTCCTGGCTGCCGGCAGCAGAACATGGCGGACGCATGCCCAGTGCGCCCGCCATCTGTCTCCATCTGCCGGCCGGCAGGAGAACAGCAGTTGGGGCTAAAATTAGGGGTAGGGTTAGGGGTAGGGTTAGGGGTAGGGTTAGGGTTAGGGGTAGGGTTAGGGGTAGGGTTAGGGGTAGGGTTAGGTTAGGGTTAGGGGTAGGGTTAGGTTAGGGTTAGGGGTAGGGTTAGGGGTAGGGTTAGGGGTAGGGTTAGGTTAGGGGTAGGGTTAGGGGTAGGGTTAGGTTAGGGTTAGGGGTAGGGTTAGGGGTAGGGTTAGGGGTAGGGTTGGGGTAGGGTTAGGGTAGGGTTAGGGGTAGGGTTAGGGGTAGGGTTAGGGGTAGGGTTAGGGTTAGGTTAGGGGTAGGGTTAGGGGTAGGGTTAGGTTAGGGGTAGGGTTAGGTTAGGGGTAGGGTTAGGGGTAGGGTTAGGTTAGGGTTAGGGGTAGGGTTAGGTTAGGGGTAGGGTTAGGGGTAGGGTTAGGTTAGGGGTAGGGTTAGGTTAGGGGTAGGGCTAGGGTTGGGGCTAAATTTAGGGTTAGGGTTGGGGCTAAATTTAGGGTTAGGGTTGGGGCTAAACTTAGGGTTAGGCTTCTTTCACACTTACGTCGGTACGGGGCCGTCGCAATGCGTCGGCCCGACATACCGACGCACGTTGTGAAAATTGTGCACAACGTGGGCAGCAGCTGTAGTTTTTCAACACATCCGCTGCCCAATCTATGTCCTGGGGAGGAGGGGGCGGAGTTACGGCCACGCATGCGCGGTCAGAAATGGCGGATGCGACGTACAAAAAAACGTTTCATTGAACGTTTTTTGTGCCGACGCTCCGCCAAAACACAACTGATCCAGTGCACGACGGACGCGACGTGTGGCCATCCGTCACGATCCGTCGGCAATACAAGTCTATGGGCAAAAAACGCATCCTGCGGGCACATTTGCAGGATCCGTTTCTTGTCCAAAACGACGGATTGCGACGGAATGCCAAACGACGCAAGTGTGAAAGTAGCCCTAGGGCTAGGGTTAGGGTTGGGGCTAAAGTTAGGGCTAGGGTTGGGGCTAAAGTTAGGGTTAGAGCTGGGATTAGGGTTAGGGTTTGGATTAGGGTTCGTATTAGGGTTAGGGTTGGCATTAGGGTTACGCTTGGGATTAGGGTTAGGTTTGGGATTAGGGTTAAGGTTAGGGTTGTGATTAGGGGTGTATTGGGATTAGGGTTAGGTTTGAGGTTAGGGTTGAGATTAGGATTAGGGGTGTGTTGGATTTAGGGTTTTGATTAGGGTTATGGTTAGGGTTGACTTGGGGTAAGGGTTGTGATTATGGTTAGGGTTAGTGATTAGGATTATGGATGAGGTTGGGATTAGGGTTAGGGGTGTGTTGGGGTTAGGGTTGGAGCTAGAATTGGGGGGTTTCCACTGTTTAGGTACATCAGGGGGTCTCCAAACACGACAGCCAATTTTGCGCTCAAAAAGTCAAATGGTGCTCCTTCCTTTCCGAGCTCTGCCGTGCGCCCAAACAGTGGTTTACCGCCACATATGGCGCATCAGCGTACTCGGGATAAATTGGACAACAACTATTGCAGTCCAATTTCTCCTGTTACCCTTGTGAAAATAAAAACTTGGGGGCTACAATATCTTTTTTGTGGAAAAAAAAATATTTTTTATTTTCACGACTCTGCATTCTAAACTTCTGTGAAGCACTTGGGCATTCAAAGTTCTCACCACACATCTAGATAAGTTCCTTGGGGGGTCTAGTTTCCAAAATGGGGTCACTTGTGGAGGGTTTCTACTGGTTAGGTACATCAGGGGCTCTGCAAATGCAACATAATACCCGCAGACCATTCTATCAAAGTCTGCATTCCAAAACGGCGCTCCTTCCTTCCGAGCTCTGCCGTGCGCCCAAACAGTGGTTTACCCCCACATATGGGGTACCAGCATACTCAGGACAAATTGGACAACAACTTTTGGGGTCCAGTTTCTCTTGTTACCCTTGTGAAAATAAAAATTTGATGGCTAAAAAATCTTTTTTGTGGAAAAAAAAAATACTTTTTATTTTCACGGCTCTGCATTATAAACTTCTGTGAAGCACTTGGGCATTCAAGGTTCTCACCACACATCTAGATAAGTTCCATGGGGGGTCTAGTTTCCAAAATGGGGTCACTTGTGGGGGATTTCTACTGTTTAGGCACATCAGGGGCTCTCCAAACGCGACATGGCGTCCGATCTCAATTCCAGCCAATTCTACATTGAAAAAGTAAAACGGCACTCTTTCTCTTCCAAGCTCTGCGGTGCGCCCAAACAGTGGTTTACCCCCACATATTGGGTATCGACGTACTCAGGAGAAATTGCACAACAACTTTTGTGGTCTAATTTCTCCTGTTACCCTTGTGAAAATAAAAATTTGTGGGCAAAAAGATCATTTTTGTAGAAAAAATGCAATTTTTTTTTTCACGGCTCTACGTTATAAACTTCTGTGAAGCACATGGGGGTTCAAAGTGCTCGCCACACATCTAGATAAGTTCCTTAAGGGGTCTAGTTTCCAAAATGGTGTCACTTGTGGGGGGTTTCCACTGTTTAGGCACATCAGGGGCTCTCCAAACGCGACATGGCGTCCAATCTCAATTCCAGCCAATTCTACATTGAAAAAGTAAAACGGCACTCCTTCTCTTCCAAGCTCTGCGGTGCGCCCTAACAGTTGTTTACCCCCACATATTGGGTATCAGCGTACTCAGGAGAAATTGCACAACAACTTTTGTGGTCTAATTTCTCCTGTTACCCTTGTGAAAATAAGAATTTGTGGGCAAAAAGATCATTTTTGTGTAAACAAAAGCGATTTTTTATTTTCACGGCTCTACGTTATAAACTTCTGTGAAGCACTTGGGGGTTCAAAGTGCTCACCACACATCTAGATAAGTTCCTTAAGGGGTCTAGTTTCCAAAATGGTGTCACTTGTGGGGAGTTTCCACTGTTTAGGCACATCAGGGGCTCTCTAAACGTGACATGGCGTCCGATCTCAATTCCAGCCAATTCTGCATTGAAAAAGTCAAACGGCGCTCCTTCACTTCTAAGTTCTGCGGTGCGCCCTAACAGTGGTTTACCCCCACATATGGGGTATTGGCGTATTCAGGAAAAATTGCATAACAAAATTTATGGTTACATTTCTGTTTTTACACTTGTGAAAATAAAAAAAATGGTTCTGAATTAAGATGTTTGCAAAAAAAAGTTAAATGTTCATTTTTTCCTTCCACATTGTTTCAGTTCCTGTGAAGCACGTAAAGGGTTAATAAACTTCTTGAATGTGGTTTTGAGAACCTTGAGGGGTGTAGTTTTTAGAATGGTGTCACACTTCATTATTTTCTATCATATAGACCCCTCAAAATGACTTCAAATGTGATGTGGTCCCTAAAAAAAAATGGTGTTGTAAAAATGAGAAATTGCTGGTCAACTTTTAACCCTTATAACTCCCTAACAAAAAAAAATTTTGTTTCCAAAATTGTGCTGATGTAAAGTAGACATGTGGGAAATGTTATTTATTAACTATTTTTTATGACATATCTCTCTGATTTAAGGGCATAAAAATACAAAGTTTGAAAACTGCAAAATTTTAAAAATTTTCGCCATATTTCCGTTTTTTTCATAAATAATCGCAAGTAATATCGAAGAAATGTTACCACTAACATGAAGTACAATATGTCACGAAAAAACAATCTCAGAATCAGCGGGATCCGTTGAAGCGTTCCAGAGTTATAACCTCATAAAGTGACAGTGGTCAGAATTGCAAAAATTGGCCTGGTCATTAAGTACCAAATTGGCTCTGTCACTAAGGGGTTAAGGGATCTAGTTTCCAAAATGGTGTCACTTGTGGGGAGTTTCCACTGTTTAGGCACATCAGGGGCTCTCTAAACGTGACATGGCGTCCAATCTCAATTCCAGCCAATTCTGCATTGAAAAAGTCAAACGGCGCTCCTTCACTTCTAAGTTCTGCGGTGCGCCCAAAAAGTGGTTTACCCCCACATATGGGGTATTGGCGTATTCAGGAGAAATTGCATAACAAAATTTATGGTTACATTTCTGTTTTTACACTTGTGAAAATAAAAAAAATGGTTCTGAATTAAGATGTTTGCAAAAAAAAGTTAAATGTTCATTTTTTCCTTCCACATTGTTTCAGTTCCTGTGAAGCACGTAAAGGGTTAATAAACTTCTTGAATGTGGTTTTGAGAACCTTGAGGGGTGTAGTTTTTAGAATGGTGTCACACTTCATTATTTTCTATCATAAAAAAAAATGGTGTTGTAAAAATGAGAAATTGCTGGTCAACTTTTAACCCTTATAACTCCCTAACAAAAAAAAATTTTGTTTCCAAAATTGTGCTGATGTAAAGTAGACATGTGGGAAATGTTATTTATTAACTATTTTTCATGACATATCTCTCTGATTTAAGGGCACAAAAATGCAAAGTTTGAAAATTGCAAAATTGTAAAAATTTTCGCCATATTTCCGTTTTTTTCATAAATAATCGCAAGTAATATCGAAGAAATGTTACCACTAACATGAAGTACAATATGTCACGAAAAAACAATCTCAGAATCAGCGGGATCCGTTGAAGCGTTCCAGAGTTATAACCTCATAAAGTGACAGTGGTCAGAATTGCAAAAATTGGCTCGGTCATTAAGTACCAAATTGGCTCTGTCACTAAGGGGTTAAACTTGAAACCACAGTGAGCTGCAATAGCTCACACAGCCCATGCACAATAGTAGTGTGGTTTTTGAAAAATAGCATACTTTTTTCCTTTAAGAAGTGCTTGATGTAAAAATTTCAAAGTGAATTAACCTGCCAAAATGACCTTTAATTTTTGAAAACCACGTTTTTGATGCCTAAGGTTATTTTTTCATGCAAAAGATGTATTTTCATAAATCAAACATAAATGCATTTTTAGACAATGCTGAGAATTTTATAGGAAAATGTTTTTATCCTCCCTACATGGCAAAAGGCATATGAAGAAGTTCTGGTTATTCTACAGTAGATGAGAAACTATACATAAGATACACTGATAAATGTTAGGGTCATTGTATGCAAAACAGAATTATTAGGAACGTGCCAGACTTCATGTCCTAGGCCCTTCCTCACTTCTTGCCTCTGGGGCTTTGAGCTAATATGTCTTTGACTTGTCTTCTGTTTTATCCTCAAGCCTTATATGTTGACTAATGGCCAAACAAACCAGTCTAGAAGTGGCATACATTCTAAGGGCCCATTTAGACAGGCTGTAGGAACCCTCAATTTCCTGATTAACAGCTTGTCTAAACAAGCCAGCAATGACCTGATGAAAAAAAACAAAGTGCATGTTCCTTGGGTGAGATTATTTTTAAGCAAACTTAAAAATCATAATTCTCAGTAGCACGTAAACAGTTTTTCCACTACTTTAGCATTTATGATCTATACTCAGGTTAGTCAATGTCTGATCAGTCGGGGTCTAACACCAGGCACCCACGTTGATCAGCAGTTATCGGTGTCGGCGGAGTGTGCCGCTGGCCGGAAATACTCACTTGTGGAGCTGGCTGTCTTCTGACAGTGGCAGAGGGATTGTACTACACATCCACCCCTGAATCAAATCAATAGGAGGCAGAAGTGGAGTACCCTGCAGCGGCCACTATAAGAAGACAGAGCAGCTCCACAAGTGAGTATTTCAGTACTTCAGTTGCCCACCTCCTTTAAAATTTCTGATGTTTTTTTTCCACAGGTTCCTGTTAAAGGCAGTGGAGACAGTTAGGGAGGACTGTTCATCCGATGCTCCACCAGTATAGGTAGAGGGGCAGGTGGAGTACGAGGTGGGGAGCATCATAAACTCTCGGTGGATGCACCAGAACCTCCAGTATCTGATACACTGGAAAGGGTATTCTCTTGAGCATCGCTCATGGATCCCCGCCAGTTCGGTGCATGCTGATCGGCTGGTGCAGGCCTTTCATGCCAGATACCCAAAGAAGCCTGTGGGTCCAGTGGCCCCCAGTTAAGAGGGGGTATTGTCATGGTTTGGACAGGGCTCATGTCCTGCCCTCTCAGGGTTAATTGTTTATGGCCTCCTTTTGGATCTGGGAGGGGTATTTATATCCACTTTGAAGCTGGATTCCCTGTCATTTATACGTTTGTTCTGACTGTGTGTCTGATCCCTTGGTGTGGGTGTGCATACTGCGCTTGTTTGACTGCTTTCCTTGGTTCTGACCTCCTGGCCTCTCTGTTCTGACTTTGTTCACCATCACGTCACTTTCGGTACTTCTTTGCTTGGTTCGGCTCCCTGATTTTCCGGCTTTCACCTGCAGTATCCTTCCATCTCACCCCCGGTACCTCATTTCACCTCCCCGCTTTGACCTCGGCAAGTTTGACTTCTATCCGGTGCCATCCGGCTCCCCAGCACTCCAGTGCCTGTCTCTGCCCTCAGCTACTCCTCCTCAGTCATGTGGTTCAGGTCCTGCTTACTGCCCAGTGAGTTCTCTGCCACTCTGCTTGTGTCTCCCTTACTGTGGCGAGCCGCCCGCCTTGCTGTTGGTACACCCAAGGTTCGTGACAGATTAACACTGGTCCTAGTGCTATGTGATGTTTACTCAGATAGCACTCGTCCGTATTATATGCTAGTGTGACTCCGGCCTATATGTCTAAATGGAAATGGAGCACCCCAGTGGGCAAGGGGAACTCGGTACCGGGTCCTTCGGTTCACAGGGGGATGTCACGGTGGCTGACCCGGTCCGAGGTCCTTGGGACGTCCGTGTAAAAGGGAAAGGTCTTTAAAGGGATATGTTTGTGACGCCACCTGCGGTATTCAGTCAGGGTGACCGACGCTGCTTTAAGGCGTCCACTGGGGTGATTTTATGGCATCTAGATGGTATACCTTCCCATAGGTGAAGAGTATCCCCAGGGCTTCCCAGTGTGTAGATGGTGGATAGTGCGAGGCGTAGTGAACAACGAGGACATAAGGTTGCAGTCTCTTTACCTTTTTACTGAAGGTTTCAGCATCCACAGTCCAGAGCACAGACCACAGGGCAGGCAGAGTCCGGCTGGTTTGGAGGCAAATCCAGAGTCCCCTTATCCAGGTAGAAATCAGTAGCCTTCCTCTAGCGCCGTGTGTTGTAGTACTTTACTGATAAGCTTCTCATAAGGTCCTCACAACTGTTGAAGATGTTCAGATGTTATGTCTCTCTCTCTGTCCCCCAGATGGATAGGACAACCCGTATGACCGGTGGCTTGAGGCTTTTTACAGGGACTCTATCATGCTCCGGCCTCTCGTGGGTGCCACCTTGCCTCCTGGGTATAGGGCGGATCAGTAACTTTCAATTAGCTGTCCTGACGGTCTCTGGAGCAAAGGAATAAAGGACTGTTGCTCCCTCCGTGTTCCAGCTACCGGGATCCTGCACCTCAGAAGGAGGCAGCCTGTGCAGGGCAGAACTCCTTCTGGTATCCACTCCTTTGCTATGACTTCTTCTCACTCTCTACAATACAGTTCTCTGTTTGTGTCCTTTCTTAGGAACTGCCGCACGTGGGGCAGGCGCAGCTCCGTGACCTTCTGTCTGGGCCGCTGACAGGCTCCCAACCCTGTCAGGGACCAACTACCTGAGCAAAGCCGAGCCAGCAACTACCTAACTTCCTCTCCAGGCCACCAGTTTTACCTAATTGTGAAGAGTGCCCTAATAAATAGGAGCATAGCTCCCCCTGGTGGACTGGAGTATGAAATGTGTTGTATGTTTGTGGTACCTGGTAAAGAGATCTCCTTTATTGCCTCCAAATGTAACATCACTCCCCCCTAGAAGAAAATATTACTGCAACGACCAGGACCCTGGGGCGCTGCAGAAACAAATGACAATAAGTGACTAGTGCAAAGAAGTTGAAAAAAACAAAGTGACAAGTACTATATAGATAATGAATCATGAAGAAAACAAATTCAGAACCATAGTAAATATGATGATTACGTAGCCTTAATATTGTACTGTATATAAAATGATATTCAAAGGAGTACAGAAAATCTCAAACTTTTATTTTAATGAATTAAAAACAGATAATGAGGTTCAGAAGTTTGGTTATTGGTGTAAAACAGCGGTGACAGGGTTTCTAAACCGTAAAATCTCTCAATATATTATACTGTATAGTCTTATAATTGGGCTATTAACCACAATGGGAATTGTTTACCACGTTATTTTCGAAAGACATGGTATATTTCAATATTTTTAAGCGTCAATTAAAAAAAAACTACATTAGCTGTTTCATACTTCCAGGGGTAGATTGATATATATCCAATGTGGCTCTCACAGGCAAGTCATAAAAGAGGTCACCAGAACCATTATAGCCTCCTGAGGGAGGGAGTGATGCAAAACGTGCCTTTGGGGAAGTGGTACGGCCTGTGCCTGGATATCAATATGGGTAATTACCTTCTCTCATATGTCTATTTTGACTGCCATAAATGCAATACTGCCTTTTATACTGGTCTATACATTAATTCGTTGGGGACTTGATATCACTAAGATTCACCATGCATATGAATACCCTTACCTAAATGTGATATTGATATTTATCCAGTGTGCAAGTGAATACTTTAATACATAGTTGTGATATATGAACTAACAGAGTGCTGTTTCTGTGATGCTGATATGATATGTGGAGAATTTTATCTATAAGAAGTGATAAGGTTACAATCTATGTGTCTGATATTTTTGGAAATAATATTTATATATACATAAAGACAGATATATACCATATAGATATATATCAATCAATGGAAGTTTGAAACAGCTAATGTACTTTTTTTTTTCTTCTTATGGACGTTAAAAAAAATAGTCAAATATACCATGCCTGTATGAATATGACAAACAATTCCTATTATAGTTAATAGCCCAAATATAGGACCATATCCAGCACGAGCGTTGCTGGGGTGACGCGTCTCCATGTGTCTGGTGCGGCCTCTCTGCCCTGACGCGTCAGGCGGGGAGGAGCATTGGAGTCACATGACGCCGAGACCCTGTGACGTTAGGCGGTTCTTTCCGGCGGAAGCGCCACACACTGCCGCTACCATTAATGCCAGACACACAGGTTATATAAGCTCCCTGATATCCTCACACATGCAGCAGCACCCCTCGATAAAGCCATTTGCGAAATGCGCGTCGGGGTTCCTGGTCCACACCTTACAGGTAATATGCCTATGCTACTTGCATTACACTCCTAATCCGGTTTACTTCTAGCTACGAATGATACTTTCTTTTGTCTTGCATGCATCAATAGCCGTCAGGCGGCTTTTTTACTTCTTTTACCTGGGCACTTGCACCTTATTTATTGTTGTGATATCGTATTTATTGTTCATTATTATTGCTTGAATAATTTGGAGGTATTAGGAGATATTTTGCACTTTATAGGTCTTTATGACCATAAAAGGGGCTCACTTACCCACTTTTTGTATGAGTTTTTTTCCCATACATATACATATATATACCGTCATTGCATATCTTTATTGAGTATCGGTAGCTATATACATTTTGGTAAACTTTGGCATATTCCTGCATTGGTGTGGTCCACCATATTTTTTGCATATGTTATCTCCACTATTTTATTATATTCCTCTTTGATGTTACTTTTTACCCATAACTTATTTTAATCTGACCTTAATAAAATGTTGAAATTTTAAGGCATTAGCTTTTTCTCTTTTCTGATGGATTATTCTTTGAAAGCTGCCTAACCTAGGCATTGTTGTATTGTGATAAAATGTTGTGGATGTGTTGGATTTCAATATGTGCAAACCTTTTTCTCTCTGGCAGCAGCTTACCGTATTTGCTTCTCTTTTGAAACTAACATGCACGCTTGGAGAAAGAGAAATCTGTCATGGGCACCTGTTACTTGTTCTTCGGACTTGGTCCTTATTTATTAATGAACTACACCAAAAAGATGTCCAATATAAACTTAGGGCACTTCCAATCACAATATACACCAATCTTCCATATTATATAATATATAAATGGAAATATGAAGAGATCCCACAAAAATACGAATAAAATGTAACTTTTATTATACCATAATTAAAACAACAATTAAAAAAGCAACAATACCATTCAGTGGAAGTCGAACAGGAAAAGAACCATACATAAATGTAAATAGGTAATATGAATTAGTAACACTCATAGATCATGGCATAAATACAGGCTAAGAACATAGCTATACAAACCCTAAAGGTATATCAGGATATCAATCCATACCGCCCATATCTCAAGATGTGTAACACATGTAAATACACTCTACCTCAACCGTGGAGGGGGCACAAAGGATGATCCCTATATCTAATCCCAATAGAGACAGTCACCAAATTCTAATATTCCTATATGCCACTCAAGAGAGCTAAACTTAATAGTGCTTACCGCATCTCACATGTACACCCGTTCGGCTTCCACTCACCCCGACGTACGTTTCGCCACCTGCTTCTTCCGGGGGCGTGTCAGGGTGAGCGGTAGCCGGGCTTAAATATAGTGCTCCACCAATCAGAATCACATAGCGGGGAGAATCCAGCACAGCCGTGGTGCGCGCATTGCGGATCTGCCCGCCTCCTCAAATAGACACTTCCCTGGTAACGCTCAATGGCACGCAAGCACAAAGCCTGCATGTCACAATAGAGCGCCCAGCGAAGGTCGAGGAGATCCGGGAAGCATGCGCATGCGCAGAGGCTAGCGGACCAAACTTGTAAATACAAAAGTGACAAGAGGAGGATAAAGGAATACCCGGACAGAGGCGTGTCATACGTATAAAAAATAATAC
The DNA here is from genome assembly GCF_032444005.1 of Ranitomeya imitator. Lineage (NCBI taxonomy): Eukaryota > Metazoa > Chordata > Amphibia > Anura > Dendrobatidae > Ranitomeya > Ranitomeya imitator. Next base: position 561,480,895 of record NC_091283.1, read on the forward strand.
TTATAATACAGAAAAAGGGGGAAATAACCCACAGAATACCAAGGAATTAAAAACACCAGGGAGTGTGTGCAGTGAAGGTGAAATTTATTTACGCAAATTTAATGTATCCATATGAAGAAAATAATAGTGAAATACATATAAGTGAAAGTGAACAGTGACCAAGGAAAACTACAAAAAATATGTCCCTATAAATTATAAGAAATATATATATATATAAATATATAAAACATAAAGTGTGTATAATCCTGAACCAAATATGAAAATACAAATTATAAATAAATGAAAAAAATGGAAAAAATAATAAAAATAAAAATAAACAAAAATAAAAAATAATAAAAAATAAAAAATAAATAATAAATAAGAATAAACCCTGTGGGTATCACAATACAGAACACCCAATTATATTATATCTGTGTTATTCCCAAAATACCCTAAAGTACCACATAATAGTGGATACACAGTATCTCTAGTAAAAGAGACTAAACAATCTTACAAAATAATAAATGCATAGTAGTACACAAATATGCAAATATACATAATAAATCCATAATGGTACAAAAATGTGCAAATATGCATTATGAAAACATTGTAAAAGTGCAACAATACAATTGTAATGGAATAAATACAATGACCAGAAATGTGAAAAACCAGACATATAACATCACATAAACATGTAATAAAATAGTTTTTTCCGAGACACGTCCATATCCTGAATAATTCCAATCCTTCCATAACCCAAATGGTACAGACAGCAAACTCTCCCTCCATATGTGAAATGAATACTAGAATAAAAAGAATAAATGTTAAAAACTCACATAAAAACACACATAAAATACAACCGGACACCTCCCACCCCTTAAAAAGATGACATCTGTATATTTATAAAAATGCTGAAAATCCCATCGTCTCGTTGAGACCAAAAGGCCTAATTGTCCTCAACCGGTATATCCAACGGCATTCAAGTCTAGCCAAAAATTTTCCTACATCACCGCCCCGTGAACCAAGATCCACTTGATCTATGGCCTTAACCTTAAGACCATGGGAGACACAATCATGATGTTTCTTGAAATGACGGGCTAATGTTTTTAATGTGGTTTCGTCATTTACATTTTTGGCCTTTTCAATGTCCAGAATGTGCTCTCTGACGCGGATTTTGAGTTCCTGTGTGGTAAGGCCTATATAGACCTTACCACAAGGACACTCAGGATGGTAAATAACCGCTCTGGAAACGCATGTAAGATGTTTTCGGATCTCATATATTCTTGACCCATCAAAATTTTTGAACGTTTTCCCTTTTATCAAATTAGCACATGCCTTACAGAGGCCACATGGGAAAAAACCTTGTACCAAAGGATGAGATGTACTACCTTTTTTAGGAGGGTCATAATGACTATGGACCAGGAGGTCCTTAAGGTTAGCGGAGCGTTTTGCCACACACTGGGGAGTCACAGGCAAAACCTGTTTCAAAATAGGATCAGACAAAAGGACTTCCCAATGTTTCTTGATGATCCCAACCAAAGGTTGCCATTGGGAATTATAGGTTGATATAAACCTTACCGTGGTACATATTTTTTGTAGTTTTCCTTGGTCACTGTTCACTTTCACTTATATGTATTTCACTATTATTTTCTTCATATGGATACATTAAATTTGCGTAAATAAATTTCACTTTCACTGCACACACTCCCTGGTGTTTTTAATTCCTTGGTATTCTGTGGGTTATTTCCCCCTTTTTCTGTATTATAAGTATTATTTTTTATACGTATGACACGCCTCTGTCCGGGTATTCCTTTATCCTCCTCTTGTCACTTTTGTATTTACAAGTTTGGTCTGCTAGCCTCTGCGCATGCGCATGCTTCCCGGATCTCCTCGACCTTCGCTGGGCGCTCTATTGTGACATGCAGGCTTTGTGCTTGTGTGCCATTGAGCGTTACCAGGGAAGTGTCTATTTGAGGAGGCGGGCAGATCCGCAATGCGCACACCACGGCTGTGCTGGATTCTCCCCGCTATGTGATTCTGATTGGTGGAGCACTATATTTAAGCCCGGCTACCGCTCACCCTGACACGCCCCCGGAAGAAGCAGGTGGCGAAACGTACGTCGGGGTGAGTGGAAGCCGAACGGGTGTACATGTGAGATGCGGTAAGCACTATTAAGTTTAGCTCTCTTGAGTGGCATATAGGAATATTAGAATTTGGTGACTGTCTCTATTGGGATTAGATATAGGGATCATCCTTTGTGCCCCCTCCACGGTTGAGGTAGAGTGTATTTACATGTGTTACACATCTTGAGATATGGGCGGTATGGATTGATATCCTGATATACCTTTAGGGTTTGTATAGCTATGTTCTTAGCCTGTATTTATGCCATGATCTATGAGTGTTACTAATTCATATTACCTATTTACATTTATGTATGGTTCTTTTCCTGTTCGACTTCCACTGAATGGTATTGTTGCTTTTTTAATTGTTGTTTTAATTATGGTATAATAAAAGTTACATTTTATTCGTATTTTTGTGGGATCTCTTCATATTTCCATTTATATATTATATAATATGGAAGATTGGTGTATATCCTTATTTATTAATACCTCCCCCCACTCTCAATATTTTCCTAGGGCAAGAGATTGCTGCGCTAAGATGTCATGGTCAAATCTTAACGTCTCTTATAAAGATTTTCATAGTCACCTGCTATGTAGATGAAAAATTAATGTGCTTTGAAGGAGAACAATGGCCACCTTGGTGGATGGAGGTGGCAGCTAACTTATGTATATGTCATTGAGACTAAGCTTCAGCTTTATTTCAGGATATATGACACATAGCAAGGAAAGAGGATATATATGACAAGCGTTTTCACTGTACATTTCCTCGAGTATATAATTTAGACTAAGTTTAAAGGGAATCTGTCACCCCCCAGGTCGTATATGACTTATTAATATGGGCATACAGGTGATAGAAATGTTACACTAGTCCAGGTCTTGTTGAGAAATCTTGATTTTATTTATTTATGCTATTGATTTATTTCAGGCTTCGGGGCATATGGTACCGGGATGAAATCCCTGCCTCCTGTCTTCATTACAATACTACCCCGCTCCAATGCACGTCAGATACGGCACCGGAATCCCGCGCCTGTGCCTGCGTCCTGCACTCCCTCCATAATAAGTACCTTTTCCTCCCTTCTATGGGCAGTGTATTCAGGCATCTTCGGCGCAGGCTTTCCGCTCCAGTGACCTCCGGAGTGCACTCCGATAACGTGCTCTCCCCACTTCCTCCCTGCATAGTCATCACTATGTGCACATAGTTCCCAGCGATGACTATGCAGGGAGGAAGTGGGGAGAGCATCTTATCATCGCATACGTCGTAGTTCACTGTCATGATTCCAATGGCAGGGAATCACAAAAGGACAAGCACCAACGAGCTCTAGGGTGATGGAACCTGAGCTGACCGCGACCCTAAACCTGAACACACAAATAACAATAGCCGGGGAACGTGCCTATGTTGATCCTAGACGTCTCGCACCAGCCGAAGATCTAACTTCCCCTATTAGAAGAAACACAGACCTCTCTTGCCTCCAGAGAAATACCCCACAGAAATAGCAGCCCCCCACATATAATGACGGTGAAATGAGAGGAAGGCACATACACAGTATGAAAACAGATTCAGCAAAATGAGGCCCGCTAAAACTAGATAGCAGAGGATACAAAAGTAAACTGCGCGGTCAGCAAAAAACCCTTCAAAAAACCATCCTGCAATTACTTGAACTCATGTTCCAACTCATGGAACATGAGGAGCAATTACAGCCCACTAGAGCAACCAGCAGCAAAGAAACAATTATATGCAAGCTGGACAAGACAAAAATAAAGCAAAACGTGGAACAAGAAAATCAAAAACTTAGCTTGTCCTGAAGATTACTGAAGCCAGAAGCTGAGGTAACAAAACACTCTGATAACCTTGATAGCCGGCGGAGAAATGACAAGAAAGCCGGTTAAATAGGAAACTCCCAAATCCTAATAGAACAGGTGGACACCAGAGACAGCAGAACACAAATCACCCAGTACCATCAGTAACCACCAGAGGGAGCCCAAAAACAGAACTCACAACAGTACCCCCCCTTGAGGAGGGGTCACCGAACCCTCACGAGAACCACCAGGGCGACCAGGATGAGCCCTATGAAAAGCGCGGACCAAATCATCAGCATGAACATCAGAGGCAACCACCCAAGAATTATCCTCCTGACCATAACCCTTCCACTTGACCAAATATTGGAGTTTCCGTCTGGAAACACGAGAATCCAAGATCTTCTCTACAACATACTCCAATTCTCCCTCCACCAGCACCGGAGCAGGAGGCTCAAGCGAAGGAACAACAGGTACCTCATACCTCCGCAACAACGACCGATGGAACACATTATGAATAGCAAACGATGTCGGGAGATCCAAACGAAACGACACAGGGTTAAGAATTTCCAAGATCCTATAAGGACCGATGAACCGAGGCTTGAACTTAGGAGAAGAGACCTTCATAGGAACAAAACGAGAAGACAACCACACCAAGTCCCCAACACGAAGTCGAGGACTCACGCGGCGACGGCGATTAGCAAACTGCTGAGCCCTCTCCTGGGACAACTTCAAATTGTCCACCACATGACTCCAAATCCGATGCAACCCATCCACCACCATGTCCACTCCAGGACAATCAGAAGGCTCCACCTGACCAGAGGAAAAACGAGGATGAAACCCCGAATTACAAAAGAACGGAGAAACCAAGGTAGCAGAACTAGCCGATTATTAAGGGCAAACTCGGCCAGCGGCAAAAAGGTAACCCAGTCATCCTGATCAGCAGAAACAAAACACCTCAAATAAGTTTCCAAGGTCTGATTAGTTCGCTCCGTCTGGCCATTCGTCTGAGGATGGAATGCAGACGAAAAGGACAAATCAATGCCCATCTTAGCACAGAACGTCCGCCAAAATCTAGACACAAACTGGGATCCCCTGTCAGAAACGATGTTCTCCGGAATCCCATGCAAACGAACCACGTTCTGGAAAAACAGAGGGACCAACTCAGAGGAGGAAGGCAACTTAGGCAAGGGTACAAGATGAACCATTTTAGAAAAGCGGTCACACACAACCCAGATGACAGACATTTTTTGAGAGACAGGGAGATCCGAAATAAAGTCCATGGAAATGTGCATCCAAGGCCTCTTCGGGATAGGCAAAGGTGACAACAATCCACTGGCTCGAGAACAGCAAGGCTTAGCCCGAGCACAAACCTCACAAGACTGCACAAAAGAACGCACATCCCTCGACAAGGAAGGCCACCAAAAAGACCTGGCCACCAAGTCTCTAGTACCAAATATTCCAGGATGACCTGCCAACGCAGAAGAATGGACCTCGGAGATGACTCTACTGGTCCAACTATCCGGAACAAACAGTCTCTCAGGCGGACAACGATCAGGTTTACCCGCCTGAAACTCCTGCAAAGCACGTCGCAAGTCTGGGAAGACGGACGACAAAATCACCCCATCCCTAAGGATACTAGTGGGCTCAGAATTTCCAGGGGAGTCAGGCACAAAACTCCTAGAAAGGGCATCCGCCTTCACATTCTTTGAACCTGGCAGGTATGAAACCACAAAATTGAAACGAGAGAAAAACAGTGACCAACGAGCCTGTCTAGGATTCAGACGCCTGGCAGACTCAAGGTAAATCAGATTTTTGTGATCAGTCAAGACCACCACACGATGTCTAGCACCCTCCAGCCAATGACGCCACTCCTCAAATGCCCACTTCATGGCCAAAAGTTCCCGATTACCCACATCATAATTCCGCTCAGCGGGCGAAAATTTTCTAGAAAAGAACGCACATGGCTTCATCACCGAGCAATCGGAGCTTCTCTGTGACAAAACCGCCCCCGCTCCAATCTCGGAAGCATCAACCTCAACTTGGAAAGGAAGCGAAACATCAGGCTGACGCAACACAGGAGCAGAAGAAAACCGGCGTTTAAGTTCCTGAAAGGCCTCCACAGCCGCAGGAGACCAATCAGCAACATCAGCACCCTTCTTAGTCAAATCCGTCAAAGGCTTAACAACACTAGAAAAATTAGTTATAAAACGACGATAGAAATTAGCAAAGCCCAAGAACTTCTGCAGACTCTTAAGAGATGCAGGCTGCGTCCAGTCACAAATAGCCCGAACCTTGACGGGATCCATCTCAATAGTAGAAGGGGAAAAAATATACCCCAAGAAAGAAATCTTCTGGACTCCAAAGAGACACTTTGAGCCCTTTACAAACAAGGAATTAGCCCGCAGGACCTGAAACACCTTCCTGACCTGCTGAACATGAGACTCCCAGTCATCAGAAAAAACCAAAATATCATCCAAATACACAATCATAAATTTATCCAGATATTCACGGAAAATATCGTGCATAAAGGACTGGAAGACTGAAGGAGCATTAGAAAGTCCGAAAGGCATTACCAAATACTCAAAATGGCCCTCAGGCATATTAAATGCGGTTTTCCACTCATCACCTTGCTTTATTCGTATAAGATTATACGCACCCCGAAGATCAATCTTAGTGAAGCATTTAGCCCCCTTAATGCGAGCAAACAAATCAGTCAACAAAGGCAAAGGATACTGATATTTTACGGTAATCTTATTCAAAAGACGATAATCTATACAAGGCCTCAAGGACCCATCTTTTTTGGCCATGAAAAAAAAACCTGCTCCCAAAGGGGACGAAGATGGACGGATATGTCCCTTTTCCAAGGACTCCTTAACATAATCCCGCATAGCCGTATGCTCTGGCACTGACAGATTGAACAAACGACCTTTAGGAAATTTACTACCAGGAATTAAATCTATAGCACAATCGCAATCCCTGTGAGGAGGAAGCGAACTGAGCTTAGGCTCCTCAAAAACATCCCAATAATCATACAAAAATACAGGAACCTCAGAAGGAGTAGATGAAGCGATAGAAATCGGAGGTGCATCATCATGAACCCCCTGACATCCCCAGCTTAACACAGACATTGTTTTCCAGTCAAGGACTGGATTATGAGTTTGTAACCATGGCAGACCAAGTACTAGAACATCATGTAAATTATACAATACCAGGAAGCGAATCACCTCCTGATGAACGGGAGTCATACGCATGGTCACTTGTGTCCAGTACTGAGGTTTATTCATAGCTAAAGGTGTAGAGTCAATTCCCTTCAAAGGAATAGGGACTTCCAGAGGCTCAAGACTAAACCCACATCGCTTGGCAAATGACCAATCCATAAGACTCAGGGCAGCGCCTGAATCTACATAGGCATCGACGGAAATGGATGATAATGAGCAAATCAGAGTCACAGACAGAATGAACTTAGACTGTAACGTACTAATGGCAACAGACTTATCAACCTTTTTTGTGCGTTTAGAGCATGCTGATATAACATGAGCTGAATCACCACAATAAAAGCACAACCCATTTTTCCGCCTATAGTTTTGCCGTTCACTTCTAGACTGAACTCTATCACATTGCATTGTCTCAAGTGCCTGTTCAGAAGACACCGCCAAATGGTGCACAGGTTTGCGCTCCCGTAAACGCTGATCAATCTGAATAGCCATAGTCATAGACTCATTCAGACCCGTAGGCGCAGGGAACCCCACCATAACATCTTTAATGGCCTCAGAAAGGCCATCTCTGAACTTTGCAGCCAGGGCGCACTCATTCCACTGAGTAAGCACTGACCATTTCCGAAATTTTTGACAATATATTTCTGCTTCATCTTGCCCCTGAGAGAGAGCTAATAAAGCTTTTTCAGCCTGAATCTCCTGGTTAGGTTCCTCATAGAGCAAACCCAATGCCAGAAAAAACGCATCCACATTAAGCAACGCAGGATCCCCTGGTGCCAATGCAAATGCCCAATTTTGAGGGTCACCCCGCAGGAAAGATATAATAATCTTAACCTGCTGAGCAGGGTCTCCAGAAGAGCGAGATTTCAAAGAAAGGAACAGCTTGCAATTGTTCCTAAAATTCAGAAAACTAGATCTATCTCCAGCAAAGAACTCTGGAATAGGAATTCTAGGTTCAGACATAGGAGCATGTACAACAAAATCTTGTATATTTTGAACCTTAGCAGCAAGATTATTCAAGCTGGAAGCTAAACTCTGGACGTCTATGATAAACAGCTAAGGTCAGAGCCATTCAAGGATTAAGAGGAGGAAAAAAAAAAAAAAATCAGCCAGGCTGCAATTAAGGCTAGGCAGCAACCTCAGAGGAGAGAAAAAAAAAAAAAAAAAACTTCCTCAGACTACTTTTCCTCCTACTTCAGCCCAAACATTTTGGCCGGCTATACTGTCATGATTCCAATGGCAGGGAATCACAAAAGGACAAGCACCAACGAGCTCTAGGGTGATGGAACCTGAGCTGACCGCGACCCTAAACCTGAACACACAAATAACAATAGCCGGGGAACGTGCCTACGTTGATCCTAGACGGCTCGCACCAGCCGAAGATCTAACTTCCCCTATTAGAAGAAACACAGACCTCTCTTGCCTCCAGAGAAATACCCCACAGAAATAGCAGCCCCCCACATATAATGACGGTGAAATGAGAGGAAGGCACATACACAGTATGAAAACAGATTCAGCAAAATGAGGCCCGCTAAAACTAGATAGCAGAGGATACAAAAGTAAACTGCGCGGTCAGCAAAAAACCCTTCAAAAAACCATCCTGCAATTACTTGAACTCATGTTCCAACTCATGGAACATGAGGAGCAATTACAGCCCACTAGAGCAACCAGCAGCAAAGAAACAATTATATGCAAGCTGGACAAGACAAAAATAAAGCAAAACGTGGAACAAGAAAATCAAAAACTTAGCTTGTCCTGAAGATTACTGAAGCCAGAAGCTGAGGTAACAAAACACTCTGATAACCTTGATAGCCGGCGGGGAAATGACAAGAAAGCCCGGTTAAATAGGAAACTCCCAAATCCTAATAGAACAGGTGGACACCAGAGACAGCAGAACACAAATCACCCAGTACCATCAGTAACCACCAGAGGGAGCCCAAAAACAGAACTCACAACAGTTCACAGTAACTCGCCTGCGCAGCAGATCCCTTAGTACACTGCCCATAGAAGGTGAGGAAAAGGTACGGACTGTGGAGGGAGTGTAGGGCGCAGGCGCAGGATTCTGGACCCACAACTGCACATCACAGGGCTTTGTGACATATTATAATGAAGACAGGAGGCAGGGATTTCTTACAGCACCGCACATCCCAGAGCCTGGAAGAAATCATTAGCATAAAGAAATAAAATAAGATTTCCCAGCAACAAGACCATTAATATGAGTCATACAGGTAGGACTAGTGTAACATTTCTATTACCTGTATGCCCATATTAATAGGTCATATACAGTATGCCCCGGGGGTGACAGATTCCCTTTAATATTGACAGGCAAGGGAGCCTCAGCAATTTGCACGCCTTTCAGTAAATTAGTATAGCTGATCTACTCAGAATCCAAGTTTTTAAACCAAGTAGTTCAATTTCCCTGTGGGAAGAAGTGGGAGCTTCAGTCCCTGCCAATATTAACTGAATATCTTTCACTTTCCAGGACAGACTATTCCAACCAAGAAAGTACGGCCTGGATTTGTATTGCTCTGCGGGTGGTGTACATTTTTCACTCTAGTAAGTGACCTGTACTGCTGGTACAAAAAAAATGAAGGTGACCCATGAGAGGGAAAGAGAGGGCAAGAGAGGGAAAATGGTGTTTCAGAGAGAGGCATAGAGGGAGCCTTTTCCACAGACAGCAGTGGAAGACAAAAGGTCGGATTAGCATTCTCAAACAGGGACAGATTAGCCAAACTGTTTATTCTGCTTGTTGATTTTAAATATTTAGTGTAATTAGCAAGTGAAAGGCAAGTCATTGTGTGCTGTGAGTGAGGGAGCTGAGGCAGCCATGCAGGGGCAGTTTCATGTAGGAGAGCCACCCCTGTGAATGTATTCAAGAGAAAGGGAAGGACTGGCATGTCAACCTCACTTGGTACATCTGAAAACCCCAGCGGAATGTGTTATATCCTATATTTTAGGGCTAGTATTCACACTTCTTTTCTTTTACCCATTGCAGAGAAAAATCATGTAAATATATGTAATAAATAGCTAAAATTCAGCTAAACATTCGACTAAGTACAATACATATTAGAGCCATAACATTGCATCCTTTAGGTTTAGGTTCTGTACATGACTTATAAAACACGTATTCACTAAACTCTATTCTGCAGTTCACGTGTCCATTTTTTTCTGTGGACAGTGTGTTTTTGAAAAGATGTCTGTTTTTGAGCCAAGTCGTGGATGAAAAATCTCCCATACTAGTCTATGGTGCTTTGAAAATCACAGATCGCACACGAATGGTTTTTTAGTGCAACTTGTATGCTGTCAGAACTAAAAATGTCATGGATAGGAGAAGCGCTTCATTTTTTTTTTTAAACGTGAAAAATCACTGATTATACTACGATGATGGTAAAAGAACAGCGGAGGACACAGATACAAAAGGCCCCTGAGCAAGAATAAAGCCCCTTGCTTTACAATAGCTCTGTCTACAAGAGGAGCTGCTTGTTTATTTGGAGGTGGTAGGGGGCCCAATTACATCTAGGGCCCCTTTGTGTCCGCACCAATGATATGTCCGCCCCTGGTAAATACTGACTCACTGACGACACTTAAGACTGTTTTTTTGCCTACCAGAAAAATCACTGACATCTGAATGAGACATTAGGGTTAGAACTAGAACCTAGGCCACATTCACAGATATGTGTGTCACGGTCTGAGTACAGATAGTGCTTCACAGACCGGCCGTGGCTTTCCTGGACCGAACTAACAGCCTCATATATGCCGTACTTGGACTGACACACGGAAGTGTGAATGTGGCGACTATCTTTGCTAATTTCACCCATCAGCAAATTTCTCTTATTTCTTACCAAGGTACAGTTTGTTTTTATTTGATCAAATAATTGCTAATTATTACATAACTAGATGGTGGCCCGATTCGAACGCATCGGGTATTCTAGAATATGTATGTATGTATATAGCAGCCACATAGTATAAAGCACAGGAGCACAGGCCACGTAGTATATAGGAGTACTACGTGACCTGTGGTATATACCATGTGGCTGCTATATACATACATACATATTGTAGAATACCCAATGCGTTAATATAGGCCACGCAGTAAATAACACAGCCCACGTAGTATATAACACAGCCCACACAGTATCTAGCAGCCATGCAGTATATAGCAGCCACGCAGTATATAACAGCCCACGTAGTATGTAACACTGGCCACGTAATATATAGCACAGCCCACGCAGTATAGAACACAGCCCACATAGTATCTAACAGTGGCCACGTAGTATATATCACGCAGTACAGAACACAGCCACGTAGTATATAACACTGCCCACGTAGTATATAGCAGCCATATAGTATATAACACAGCCCACACAGTATAGAACACAGCCACGTAGTATATAACACTGCTCACGTAGTATATAGCAGCCATGTAGTATATAACGACGCAGCCCACGCAGTATAGAACACAGCCCACATAGTATCTAACACTGGCCAGGTAGTATATAGCAGCCACGCGATATCTAATACAGCCCACGTAGTATTTAGCAGTGTAGGCACCATATCCTTGTTAAAAAAAATAATTAAAATAAAAAATAGTTATATACTCACCCGCCGGTGGCAGCATCAATGGTAAAATCTTGGTCACACAGGGTTAATAGCGGCGGTAATGGAGTGAGTTACCCGAGTATGGAGCGGGTGCTGGGCATTGACTGCAGGGGAGTGGGCAGGGACAAATCAGACTGTGCCCGTCGCTGATTGGTCGCAGCAGCCATGACAGGCAGCTGGCGAGACCAATCAGCGACTTGCATTTCCATGACAGACAGAGGCCGCAACCAATGAATATCCGAGCCAGACAGAAAGACAGAAGGACAGATGGAAGTGACCCTTAGACAATTATATAGTAGATTAAAAGTTTTATCATTTTTATCATATTCATATATCCCTTCCTTGTGGTTTTCAAGATTTATGCTTGTTGTAAATCAGTAGAAACATTCACTGTTTGCTTCCAGGATATAAAAATCTGTAATGTGATGGACACAATGGTTCACGGCTCTGATATACATAATAAGGGCTCATACTCATATGTGAGAAACTCGGATGAGTCTCGCACGTCAATACCTGGCACTGCACCCGGCACTCAGATCGGAGCGTGCGGCTGCATGTATTCCTACGTGGCCGCACGCTCCGATCTGAGTGCCAGATATTGATGTGGGAGACTCATCCGAGTTTCTCGCATGTGAGTATGAGCCCTTAAACTGTGATCCGTTCTGCATGTATTTGTCATGACCATGGTCATTATGTTATCCAATACTGGTTCTCATGACCCCAATAAAGGTTACAAACGCCCTTAGCAGTCAGGTTCACCCAATAGACAATAAAAACAAAGTTGAGAGTAGTTTCACCAATAAAATTTACAGGGGTAATAAGGCTGGTGATTATGCAGCAGTGAGAAGCCTAAAACGTTAACATGGTAATGACTTGGCACCATATACTTGAAATGAGATTAAAAAAATATGTCCACGTTTTTGTGATATTTACATATCGTTTTGTGTACGATCACAAAGAGCAAGTATGTACAAGACCTGGTACAGTAGATGATTGGACTGCCATGCAAACAAGTTGTAGAGTTAACACCTGCCATTGGGCGACAGTCAGGAGTCCCCCACATACCCAATATATTGTTGGAAGATTCACAGCCAAAAATATCAGGAATTTCCAAGCTTTTTCAGTTTGTTTGTTTTTTTGCCAGCTGTCACTTACAGTCACATCCATGTAACTGTTTTGGGGTCCAATAAATGAGTAAACTCTTCCCATACACTATTTTTCTATTTGATTGTATCAGAAACCACTGATACTGTTGATACTGTCAACCACGGGTTTCTACAAGGGGTGGCTTTCTGAAGGCATTATAACACTATAAGGGCTCATACTCACTTCCGAGAAACTCGGATGAGTCTCGCACGGCATTTTACTTGCTTACATAGCGACACTTATTGCACGGCACGTTGCTGAAATCATCATCACTGTCCCCAATGGGTCTCACAACCTAAATTCGCTATCAGTATGGCTCTGGAATGTTGGAGGAAAACCATGCAATCTCGGAGAGAACATACAAACTCCTTGTAGATGTTGTCCTTGGTGGGATTTGAACTCAGAATCCCAGCACTGCACATCCCCCACAGATCTGAGCTGATTTTTTGGGGGGTACCAGCAGGGGGATACTTTGTGGTTTGCTTATTGTCAAGGGACCCTTCCAATAATTTGGAATTTTGCAAAGTGAACTACTCCATTAAGCCCAAACATACAGCCAATGTCTTTAAGAACTATCTTAAGCATAAAGAAGAACAAGAAGTCCTGGAAGTGATGATATGGCCTCCACAGAGTTTTGATCTCAACATTATTGAGTCTGACTGGGATTACATGAAAAGATAAAAGGCTTTGTGCAAACCTACATCCACAGAAGATCTGCGGTTTGTTCTCCAAGATGTTTGGAACAACCTCATTGCCAAGTTCCTTCAAAAACTGGGTGCAAGCGTACCTGGAAAAATTGATACTGTTTTTATTGAAAAGGGCGGTCACACCAAATATTGATTTGATTATTGTTTTATTCATTCACTTTGTATTTTAACTAATACCAATAAAGCTATTACAACTTCAATTTTTAGAAGCATACTTAATTTGCCTACAATGTTTGGTAGCACTGCCTAGGGTCTTACTTATAGGAGGCATCGAAATGACTCACCCAAGAGGTCTACAAAGGAGCAGAATTGTGTGATAGTGACAGAACATGGCTGACTATTTTTTTTTTAGAAATTTAGCATTAGTAAATTAGCACATGAGAAAATGAAATGCTTGTTCATAATGACGTCTTCAGAAAATTCACCGGACCTACTGAAAGGAAACCTCCGACATTTGTTTCGTGAATAAATATGCTGCTGTGCCCTTGAAGAAGAATAGCGACTGGGGAATGTGCACTTTTTTTATTAAAGGCAATTAAGTTGAGCTTGTTTTTTATTGGAGTAGTTCCTCTTTTATTTTGGGCATCTGTGAACAATAGCTTGCGGTCCAGCACTGGAGAATCTACAATCGCTCAAAGAGAACACAGGCAAGTCCGGGCAGGCAGAGCTGAACCCGCTCCTAGTGTGACCAGGGTGCAGCCGGATCCATGTAACTCTTTCACAACCAGTCGCCACTGTCACAACGACTGCAAAGGAATCCACTGAAACCCTGACTCCCATTACTACCCACTTGTAGATTCTATAAAGGGGCTTTTACCTCTTGTAATAAAATCAATCTTAGTCTGTTTGAATTTTCTGTGTTGAGTTAGTATTCCCATGACTATCCCTCCTCATGGCCTCCTTAAACATCTGTGAGGATGATCATCTCTCTGTACCGCTTTTCATTCATCATTGAATACACATTTCTACAGATCTTTTTTTTCTTCTCTATTTTTTTTTATCTTTCCACCTTTTTTCTTCTCTCTCTCTTTTTCTAACCCCGTTCAGCCTCTGACCCGTCCTTTCCCATCTAGTCTCAGTACACAGAGTTCTCTCTGAATAGCTTCTCATTTCTTGCAGACTGCAGTCTCAGAACACAGTTAACAAGGGAAGGAGAAGTTCTCATTGTCTGGGACTCCCCCCGAAATACCTCCTCTGGTTCTGGGAGGCTTATGCAATGGAGTCTTCCCCCCTCCTTTGCGGTCAGGATGCACTACAATCACACCCACAAATACTTTCTGAATGTAATCCAGCATAGTAATAATAAAAGGATAACACATTAAGCAGTTCTTCTTGACCTCCCTGGTAAGATTGGAAATAAGCCATAGACTACAAGCTGCTTTAAATGCTATCATACCTGCTACAAATATTCCATGCACATACATTAAGCCAGTTCTGGCCTCTGACATTTATTTGTATCTTGGAAAGTTGTTAATCATTTACGCACAAGTCTTATATCTACCTCCTACAAGGAAAACTTTCAGTCTTGCTTGGAATGAATGGTTTCTGCAATGTCTAGTTTAATATTTCAATAGTTTCTTAATAAAACAAGTTAAAAAATGTCTGCATCCAATGAGCATATATTTATTATTAGATCAATAGAAAACATTGGAACATTGGGATATGATAAGACATTGAAATGTCTGGTTTTAATGCAGTGAACATATGGCAAAAAATATATATGTGAGCTTAAAGGAAAGCTGTTATATCAAAAAATCCTATTAACCTACAGATATGGGGTTAATCTTCAGGTTAATAGTGTTCTGACACCGTGCGGCCGCTGCCCCCGAAAGACAAGCTACAAGAAGGAAATCAACTTTATTCCTCATGGCAGCTTCGGGCTTTCAGTCACAGACACGTGGACAGCGCGGCTTCGGTCATCATTCAGTACATAGTGAGTGGCGACTGTAACCACACCAAGGCACTGACTGACTGCCGGCTCATCTGTGCATCAGTACAGAGCTGGCTGTCAGTCGGTGCCGGGGTCGTGGTTACCGTAGCCACTCACTGTGTGCTAAGCGGTATGTAAAGCCGTGCTGGCCATACCTCTATGACTGAAAGTCCGAGGGTGCCATGAGGAATAAGGATAATATCCTCCCAACAGCCAGTGTGGAGGCTGCACAGCCTTAGAAAGATATACGATACGATACGATACACTTTATTGGTCCCGGGGAAAATTACGGCATTACAGCAGCAATACAAACAGCAGTACATAAAATATTAGGACATGAATCTTGCAGAAGTATACCAACATTACATAACAAAAAAAATGTGGGTAGTTCAGGTAGATAAGCCACTGTTAATTGACATTAGTACACCAGCAATCAGTCATTGTCGTCTTTCACCCTTAGGAAATGATTACACATCCCCATAGCAGTAGATACAAAAGATTTCCTGAAATTCTCCTTCTTACACCTTAGTAAGAAGGTAAGCTGCTGCTGAATGTGCTCTTCTGCTTCAAGACCAGCTCGTATAGTTCGTGTGTATTATTGATCATTATAGCCCCACACTTCTTCTGAATTCTATCCTCCAATACCTCCTTAAAAGAGTCCAGATGGAGGCCAACAGTCGCACTTGCCTTCTTGATAAGTTTGTTGAGCTTATTAGCGTCAGATACTCGCACACTACTGCTCCAGCATATGATAGCAAAAAGATGGCGCTTGCTACACCGGACTGGTAGAACATTTCCAGCATTTTACTGCGCACATTGAACGACCTGAGCTTCCGAACAAAGTATAGTCTGCTCATTCCCTTCTTGTAAACCTTTTCTGTATGACACCTCCAATCGAGTTTACTGTCAAGGTGAACCCCCAGATATTTGTAGCTCTCAACAATCTC
The DNA here is from genome assembly GCF_032444005.1 of Ranitomeya imitator. Taxonomy (NCBI): domain Eukaryota; kingdom Metazoa; phylum Chordata; class Amphibia; order Anura; family Dendrobatidae; genus Ranitomeya; species Ranitomeya imitator. Next base: position 561,497,335 of record NC_091283.1, read on the forward strand.
AACCTCCTGGCCAGCAATATTGATCGGTAAGTAATCCTTCTTTTTTCTTTCTATAACTTGCCACCAACTCCTTGGTTTTCTTTACATTTAGTTTTAGACAGTCCAGCACCAATCCACAAAGTCAGAAACCACCCTTCTATATTCCTCCTCCCCTCAGCCCCCACAATGCCCCCTACAATCACTGAGTCATCTGAGAATGTTTGGAGGTGACAAAAATCTAATTCATACTGAAAGTCAGCTGTATACAATGTGAAGAGGAAGGGTGACAGCACTGTACCCTGAGGGGCTCCAACACTGCTCCGTACACTGCCAGATACCACCTCCCCCATCCTTACAAACTGCGGCCTGTCCGTCAGGTAGTCGTTTATCCAGTTCACCATCCCCTCATCTTCCGCCATATCAGTCAACTTATTACATAGTAAGGGCGGCTGTAAGGTATTGAAAGCACTTGAGAAGTCAAAGAACATGGCGCGAACTACAGATCCATCATTGTCCAAGAATGTATGTACTGTATGTAGTAGAGACACTACAGCATCATCAACCCCCAATGTCTGCTGGCACGCAAATTGTAGGGGGTCAGTAAAAGCCCTCACCATTGGACACAAGTAGGTGAGTATTTTTCTCTCCAAGGACTTCATAGCATGTGATGTTAAGGTCACTGGACGATAGTCTTGTAGGGAAGTTGGAAAAGTGGTCTTAGGAACCGGCACCATGCAGGTGGTCTTCCACAGTTCTGGTACACCCTGTGATTGAAGGCTCCAGTTAAACAGGTTCTGGAAGACAGTACACAGTTGGTTTGCTCACACTCTGAGGACATGTGGACTGAGGCCATCGGACCCAGCTGCTTTGCCAATAACAATTCTACTAAACTGTTTTCTCACGTCGCTTTGGGAGACGGTGAAAGCAGGCAGTTTATCCCCCAATGTCAATGCTGCCGATCCTTTCCCAGCTTCATCCCCCATTCCTGATGACGCTGTGCTTGTGTTGGTGAATCTATTGAAAAACTCGTTAATTTCATTAGCCAAGGGCAGATCCACTTCCCCACGCTCCGGCTTTGCTTTAAACCTGCAGATTACCCAATATCTGCAGGTCAGTAGCGTTTTTGGGATATGACAGGATCTCTTTAAAGTTTTTAGGCCTCCTGTGCAACCTAAACACTATATAGGTATTGGGAGTGCAAAGCTAGCTATTGTGCCTGGGTACTGGTGTCTCTGAGAGCCCAATGCCTCTATCACATAAGAAGACCATAGTATAATAAATGGCACATTATAAAGCTTGTGATATTAAAGAGGTTGTCCACTACTTTTTCATTGATCGGATAGGTCATCAATGCCTGATCAGCCTGGGTCCGATGCCCAGCACCCAAGCCGATCAGCTGTTATCAGTGTTGGTGGCTGCTGGCTGGAACTACCCACTTGCAGAGCTGGTCGTCTTCTGGTAGTGGTCAAGGCTGGGTACTGCACATATGCCTGCTATTAAGTTGAATAAGAGACAGCTTTTAAGTACCCTGCAGTGGCCACTATCAGAAGATGGAGCAGCTCCACAAGTGAGCACTTACGGCTATCCGCACCGATAACGGCTGATCAGCAGGGATGCCAACCTTTAACTATGATATATATGTGATGTTGAGACAGCATCAAGCTTCAATTCCATGTGGATCCATGCCTGCCAAAAGAGATGATCCCTTTTCCCAAGCTAATTCCAAAGAAAAGAAGATGACTTCAACATATATGATCAATTTGCTTAATGATGGCATCATTTATGTATTTGTATTTCCATAATAGAGTAAGTTAATCATTATTCAATGATAGAGTTATCTTCTTTTACTATGAAATGTATGTGGTTGCGCTTTTCCCCAGCACTGTAAGTAATCACACAGCATCACAGACCCAGAACCACTATATGTGTTCATTAGCTTATAGGTCAAATTTTGGAGATACTTAGCATATAATTTGGCCAATTCATGCAGGCCCAGCAGCCGACGACAAGGCGGTCTCCGGTTTGCTGGTAACCTATATGTCTAGTGTGAATACCCCTTTTAGGCTGTATGTTATATTTAGAAATGGACACTCCTAGTTCGCACCTGTACACACCAGTTTTCTGATTTGGAAGCGCCAGTCGTGTTTTTGTTATTTGCATATTAGCTCTCTGACCGAGCACTCCGCTCTCCAGCCAGTGGCGGTTTTAATTGTAGCAGGATCCTACCTACCCATTAATTCAGGCTTTAGAGAGGTATTCACACTAGATACGTAGGTTCCCAGCAAACCGGAGACCGCCTTATAATTGGCTACTGGGCATGTATGAATTGGCCAAATTATGTGCTAAGTATCTTCATTTTTTTTAAACAAACAGGAAGCAAAATATATATAAACTGTAAGACATTTTTGACATGCCTTAGGGTTAGTTCGCAACAATGGGGAAAATGTAACTGACATTTGTAGGTAGAATTTAATTATACCAATACTGTAACATAACACCTTTTTATGATAGGTATGTTCCCTCTTTTAAAAAAAAACAAACAAACATAGTTTGTTTTAGTAAACTACTACAAAATAGTTAACTACTTCCACACTGTCCATCAATTTTAAAAAGTCCAGGTGGTCCACATATAGCTCTGCAATTACGTTTTGAAATGTCATTGCAAAGTTAGCAGCTGCACAAGATTTGTTCAGCTGCAGATGTGGGAAGTAGACTGTCAGACACAGCTGGACTCGATATAGAGAAGGCAGAGATGGTTTATTAACGTCTCTACCATCCTGATTGCTTTTTACACAGCACTGAAGGATTTATGTACATAAAGATTAGGAAGCCCTGATAGTGCTTTCTTCTCCTGCCATAGTGATCACCAGGTTAGGGCAGTCCCACACGTCCAGATAATTCCGGTACCGGAAAAATCTGTACCGGAATTATCCGTGTCCGTGTGCCCGTGCGTTTCTGTGGCGCATCAGTGTGGCACACGTGCGGCACACGTGTGCCGCCAGTGTGCCCACTGGGTACCACACGCACCGTGCAGGAGACAGCGCTAAAGTTTTGCGCTGTCCCCTGCATCTGGTGCTGAAGCCGCCATTCATATCTTCCCTGCAGCAGCGTTTGCTGTAGAGAAGATATGAATATTCCTTTTTTTTTTGTTGTTTCTCGTGTTTCAAATAAATATCCATGTCACCAAACCCCTCCCACCCCCTGTGCGCCCGCCCGCTGTTCTTAAAATACTCACCCGGCTCCCTCGCTGGCTGGCGCTGCTTCCTGTCCTGGCCGCATCTTCTACTGTATGAGCGGTCACGTGGGGCCGCTCATTTACAGTAATGAATATGCGGCTCCACCCCTATGGGAGGTGGAGCCGCATATTCATGACTATAATCGGCGGCCCCACGTGACCGCTCATACAGTAGAAGATGCGGCCAGGACAGGAAGCAGCGCCAGCCAGCGAGGGAGCCGGGTGAGTATTTTAAGAACAGCAGGCAGGCGCACAGGGGGTGGGAGGGGGGTGGGGACATGGATAATTATTTTAAACACGAGAAACAACAACAAAAAAAGGAATATTCATATCTTCTCTACAGCAAACGTTGCTGCAAGGAAGATATGAATGGCGGCTTCAGCACCAGTGGGGGGGACAGCGCTTACTGTAGCGCTGTCTCCTGCACGGCACACGGACTGCACATGGACAACGTCCGTGTGCGATACGTGTTTTACACGGACCCATTGACTTTAATGGGTCCGTGTAATCCATGCGCTCCCACGAACACTGACATGTCTCCGTGTTTGGCACACGGAGACACGGTCAGCAAAAAATCAATGACATCTGCACAGATGCATTGATTTGAATGTGTCTACGTGTGTCAGTGGCTCCGGTACGTGAGGAAACTGTCACCTCATGTACCGGAGCCACTGACATGTGAAACCGGCCTTACTGAGAGGGAACAGGACAGTTACATGGAGGGACCATATCAGCTCTACACAGCACTCAGGAGTCTGAATTTGCCATGTAACTGGGGCTAATATACCAGTGCCAGTTACAGGGGATATCAGCTATCCAAAAATTTATTTAAGTATTTAAATGCCCTTAAAGTTCTTTAATGACCTTATGTGGTGGAGCAAAGTGTGAGAAAAAAATGAAAATTAAATAATAAGCATACAAGAAAAAATAAATGAATAAAACAAAATTAAAAAAAGAAAGCCACAGGCACATTATTTAAACTCAATAAGTCCATGGGGGTGTTAACCCCTTTCGAGAAAATTTGTCTTGCTGAGGTACCCCCGTCTCGGAAGGTTTCCTTGTTATATAATCTATTTCAAGAGAGCCAGACCCCAACTCATGACTTTCCAAAGTATTTTTCAAGATGGGAGAATGATTTGGGGATTTCATTGTGCCAAGAGGATAGGGACAAGATCTCGCTGTTCACCTTTAGGTCTTCATTGTCGGCTGTATCGCAGGAGAGGAGCTACAAGGTTCTGTCGAGGTGGTATAGATGCCCTTGCCGGGTTCACGCTATGTTCCCGGTGATCCCAGATATATGTTGGAGATGTACATCAGAAAAAGGGACTTATGTCCATGTCTGGTGGGACTGTCCACCTATAAAGAGGTTCTGGTTGCAAGTTTTTGATCTCCACAATAAATTATCCATACGCAAAATCAGCCCACGGTGGAACTAGCTCTCTTGTCTCTGTGTGACATGTCGATCTCTGGTTTTAAGAGGAGTCTTCTCAGACATTTTCTCACGGCTGTCAGGAACTTGATTCCGAGATATTGGAAGCAGAATCGTTACCCCTCAGGCTCAGATTTTGTTGTGGAACTAAATAACATTTACAGAATGGAACAATTAATAAGCGAATCCACAGGGGACTCGGTGAAATTTTTTAACACCTGGGCTCCATGGATTGTATTCAGGGAGACTCCGGAGTTGGACGTATGGCTGTCTAGGTCTTAACTCATGTCTGGAGCCGTTGTGAAGGCGCCCGCTAAATGGTTATTGCCCCTGTCTTCTAACCTGCTGCCGTGGCTTGAGGCCAATGTTGGTGACTCGCTGATTTTCTTTCCGCTACTTGGGACTTGGGATCGGCCCGGAGGGAGGTGTCGCATTCCTCATACTTAGCGTACCCTTATATCTTCATCCGCTTTTTCTTTCCCCCCCCCCTTTTTTTTTTTTTTCTCTCTTCTTCCCCTCATTCCTTCTTTCTAATTCTTTCTATTCTTACATATTCCTTCTACCTTGTAACATTCTTTATCAATATAAACAACTAAATATAGCTAGTAATGTTCGATTGCCTTCGAGGAGGCTGTTTACATGTTTTAATGATGTAAAGTATTATCACTAATTCGAAAGGGTTATTGTTGGCTTTGGCCAATTGCATTTAGAATTTGTTGAGACTCTATCTTTATGTACGATCCATGGGTGGTACCAGATTGAGTTTAACAACTATGTTTCAGCACTGTATTACTGCTTGTATTGTTTATTGGCTTGAATAAACTTGATTTATACAAAAAAAGAAAGCCACTGCTAGTTCTAAACACTTTTTCTAGTCCCACCTTTGTAAAAAAAAACAAAAACATATGTCTGATATATAAATATAATATTAACCCCTTAATGACAGCCAGTACGTCTTTTAACTGACCTGAGATATTAGAGAATAGCCTCCCCATACAGGTGACAATCCAGCAGCTGTCGGCTGTACACTATAGCTGACAACTTTCTGCATCAGCCACGATCAGTGTTGGCACCGTCCAAATCTGTTTAACCCCTTAGATGCTGCTGTAAATAGTGACTACATCATTATAAATGGTTAACAGAGTGCAGGGGCTTCCTCTTTATCCCAATTGGTGCCCTCAGATCATGATTTTGTGGTCCAGACAGGCTGGAGCGAGCCGCCCACCCCTCCCCCCCCCGGGCGGCGTAGGTGGAAGCCGCCATGACAGGGGGTTTGGAGCAGGCGACAAGTGGTGGGGGCGTGTCGTTCGTTCCAGGGGGAGGGGTAGTGGTGGAGAAGGGGATGATGGGAGCGGGGGGTGGAGCGGTTCACTTCCCGCTCTACAGAATCTGGAGCAGGAGGGAGCATCCGTTCCTCCTGCAATGGCGGCCATAGAAAGAGTGCTTTCGCAGTTGCGGGCGGCGGCGGCGTCGCAGCCGCCCGGCTGGCTGGAGGCACAGGTAGCAGGGGTATTGAGCGGTTCCAGCGGTGGCGGCGGCAGCGGCGCTGATCCCTCAGCGGCTGGGCCTGGCGAGCGGCGGTCCAGGCGCGTGCGCCCCCCTCAGCGGCTATCCCCCGATGCTGCCCCGACTCCCCAGCGACGGCGCAGGAGCCCCTCTCGGGACCCTCCGGGCCGCGCGCCTGCGTGTAAGCGCCCCAGCAGGCCGCGGTCCGGGAGGAATCCACCTGCTGCGCTGGGGCCTGCGGCGGCAGTTGGGCCCTCTCCCTCATCCACTGGGGGGTCTGGTCCCACGCGCGCCAGAGCGGCTGCTGGACGTGGTATGGGCACGGCGGGCCGCGGCGGTTACGCCTGCCCCGGGCGGCCTGGTTCCGGCGGCGCCACGAGACAGCGGGGGAGCGTCCTAGTTGCAAGCGGCGCCCCAGACTCGGCGGGGCTGCCAGACTCAGCCGGGGCACGCCATTCCCCCCATGCACCTGCGATCGGGCCCGCACCACTCTATGGGATGGCGGCAGGTGGCAGCGCTGTGGTCAGCGGGTCCGGGTCTGGGCCCGACGGATTCCTGGCGGCCTCCTGGAGTGACGGAGTCGGCTCGGTCCCCTCTGCTGGGGGCGGAGCAGCTGGATCGGTGAGGAGCGAGGTCCACGTCCGGGTGGACGCACAGACGGCTTCGCAGGCAAGAGACGGCGGGACGGCGACGACGTCTGCGGCTGGGGGGACTGCAGCTCCCCTGCAGCCTGGTGAGAACCATTCTATGTTTTGTTTGTCCCCGGCGTTGTCGACGCCGATTATGACTGCGGTTGATCGGGTTGGGGGGTGTGTGGAGCGCGGCGAGGGAGTCGCGGTGCGTGGGGATACGAGTCGGGAAGGAGTGGGTGAGTTGTTGTCGGGGGTGCGGGAGTTGTTGTCACGGTTGAACAGTGGTAGGGCAGGGCCGTCCCCTTTGTCAGCTTGGGTCGGATCATCCGATTCAGGGTTAACGTTGTTGGGCAGCGGTTCAGGTGACCAGGGTAGGTCGGCCGAGCCGGTCTCGGTGTCAGTACAGACGGAGAAGGAGAAGGAAGGGGGTATTCGGCTGGATGATAAGGCACGTGGTGAGGTGTATGTGTGCTTTGAAGGGCCGTTGGGGGCGCATTTGAAGAAGGAAGTGCGCGAGAAGATTTGGAAAGATGAGTACGTGGAGATATTTTCACTGTTACCACTGGAGAAATTTAACTTGGACAAGAATAAAAAAGAGGATAGTAAGAAGGAGGATGAGGAGAAGCGGCGTTGGCGACTTATTCCTCAGACGTTTGTGAACTGGCTTCAGGCATTTGCGATTTTGGCAAGTGTTATTGGCGAAAAGGCTCCCGAGAATTGCTCAGCCTTGTTTTGTTATATGGATTCCATAGGGGAGGCGCATAGGGTTTATGGTGGTCAAGCATGGTCAAGGTATGATGAGCAGTTCCGGCAGCGGAAGGCGGTTCGTCCAGCGATCAGATGGGATCAGAAGGACATCGGTTTGTGGTTACGCGTAATGGCGCCGACGAAGTTTGGTCAATCCTTTCAAGGGGGGGCCGGAACTTCCGGCCAAGGCTTTGGACAGGGTTCCTCTGCGGGAGCCGGGGGTCAGGCGGGTCAATCCGGAAGTCAGAAGCATGGCGTGTGTTGGCAGTTCAACGAGGGCCAATGTAAGTTCGGGGCGACTTGCAAGTTCAAGCATTTGTGCTTGCACTGCAATGGTGCCTCCCATGGAGCCTCCAAATGTTTTAAGAAGAAAGGGAAGCCTGAGGGTAATCCCAAAGGGGGCGACTCCGGTGAGGTTGGACGCGATGGCCCCCTATCTAAATAGGTATCCCGATAGGGAGGGGGCAGAGTTGCTCCGGGCTGGGTTTGATGTTGGTTTTTCTATACCGGCTCCGGGTTTTGCGATACCACCGACGCTGAAGAACCTGAAATCGGCCGGGTTGCACGCTTCGGTGGTGTCTGAAAAGTTGGGCAAAGAGGTGGCGTTGGGGAGGATGTCTGGTCCTTTTCTTACCCCCCCTTTGGAGGATTTGGTTGTGTCACCCCTGGGCGTTGTGCCCAAGAAAGAGCCGAATAAGTTCCGGCTCATTCAGCATTTGTCATACCCAAAGGGGAGGTCGGTTAACGATGGGATTGATCCGGAGCTTTGTTCGGTGGTTTATACTTCATTTGATGAAGCAGCCAGGTGGGTGCGCATTTGCGGCAAGGGAGCGTTGTTGGCCAAGACTGATATTGAGTCGGCCTTTCGTTTGTTGCCCGTTCATCCCGATAGCGTGAGGTTGTTAGGCTGTTATTGGGACGGTGCGTTCTACGTTGATCGATGTTTGCCGATGGGCTGTTCACTGTCGTGTGCTTATTTCGAGGCTTTCAGTTCCTTTCTGGAGTGGGCGGTGCGGGATGTGTCCGGTTTAGACTCAGTAATTCATTATTTGGATGACTTCTTGTGTATAGGCCCTGGGCAGTCTCAATGTTGTGAGGTCCTGTTAAGGACAGTTGTTTGGGTGGTGGAGCGCTTCGGGGGCCCGTTGGCACCGGGCAAGACGGAGGGCCCATGTACGAGCTTGTCTTTTTTGGAAATTGTCATCGATTCTGAGAAGTGGGAGTTTAGGTTGCCGGTGGACAAGGTTTTGGGTTTGAGGGACGAGGTGGCGCGAGCTAGGCGTGTGAAAAAATTGCCACTGCGTGAGGTGCAGTCGCTCTTGGGGAAGTTGAATTTTGCGTGTCGAATTATTCCCATGGGGAGAATTTTTTCACGTAGATTGGCCAGTGCTACGGCCGGGGTCACCGCCCCGCATCATTTTGTGCGTTTGTCAGCTGAGCACAAGGCTGACTTGGAGGTTTGGGACCGTTTTTTGTCCTGTTACAACGGGCGTTCATTGATGATGGAGGAGGCAGTGGGCAATGCTGATTTAGACTTGTTCACTGACGCTTCAGGCGGTATTGGTTTTGGGGCCTTTTTTGGGGGCCGTTGGTGTGCGGCCAGGTGGCCAGAAGCCTGGGTTGAAACAGGTTTGGTGCGGAACATCACGTTGTTGGAAATTTTTCCGATTTTGGTGGCGGTGCGGATCTGGGGCGACGAATTTCGGAACAAAAGGGTGCGCTTTAACTGTGATAATATGGCTGTGGTGTGCGCCATTAACAGTTTGACGACGGCGTCTCCCCCGGTGATCAGAGTGCTTCGGCAGTTGGTTTTGTCTTGTTTACACCTGAATGCTTATTTCACAGCTTCGCATGTGCCTGGTGTTAATAATTGTGTTGCCGATTCTTTGTCTCGTTTCCAGTGGGAGCGTTTCCGGTCGCTGGCGCCGGATGCCGAGGAGACAGGCCTGGAATGCCCGGCGGAACTTTGGAACGTGGTGTCCGGGCTGCAGAGCCTTTAATCCAAGCGTCTTTAGCCCCGAGTACGTGGTCGGTTTATCAGGCGGTATGGAACAGTTGGGAGAGTTGGCTGGCGACTTGTGGTGTCGGGAGTACGGGTTTTGATCAGGTGGGGGCATTGTTGCTGTGGTTGAGACATGGGGCGGATCAGGGATGGTCGGCAGCGAAGGTGGATAGGACGATTGCGGCTTTAGCCTTTGGTTTCAGGCTTCGGGGTTTTCAGGACGTGACAAAGTCCTTTCTGGTGAAGCAGGCTGCGAAGGGGCTGAGAAGATCAGGCAGCCGAGGAGATTGTAGGCGCCCGGTGTCCTTTGAAATGTTGGAGCGGTTGGGGGCACGTTTGAGTGACGTATGCGTTTCCAGTTTCGAGGTTGCGCTATTTCGCTTAGCTTTTTCCTTGGCCTTTTACGGAGCGTTGAGGATTGGGGAACTGGTGTCGCCCACTACGGTTCGTCAAGGGGGCCTGTGGGCGGTGGACGTTTTTGTTTCCGATGGGTCAATGCAGTTCTGGATTCGGAAGTCTAAGACAGATCAGATGGGGCGGGGTAAAAAGGTTGTTTTGGGCGCAGTTCCTGGTTCTGTTATGTGTCCTATTCGTTGCTGGCAGGTTTTTGTTAGGTTGCATCCGCGGGGTGATGGGCCTTTGTTGTGTCACGAGGATGGGTCTTTCCTGTCCAAATATCAGTTTGTAGCGGTTTTTCGGCAGTGTTTAAAGGCCATCGGGGTAGATGCGGCCAGGTTCGCCTCCCATTCTTTCAGGATTGGGGCTGCCACCGAGGCGGCACGAAACGGGTTGGCTCCGGAGGTGGTGCAAAGAATTGGGCGGTGGGAATCCGGCCGCTATCGGAGTTATGTGAGGCCTTGAACATCTGGGAACGGTTGATATTTTGCGTGTGTGGGCTTTTGTCTAAGTTGTTTATGTTTTTCAGGTCCATCCTCGTTGTTGGTGTGGATCGTCGGCCACTCATATGTGTACTGGGGCGCGAGACGGGCCGACGTCAGGCAGGATGGAAGACAGCTCGGGTTTTCCAGGGACGTGGCCGTCATCAGGTGGTTGGGGTTTCGGGGTTTAAGTTGGAACAGAGTCCTGGAGGAGGTACACAATGGCATTCGTCTGGATAGGCCTCCTGACATTTTGGTTCTGCACGTTGGGGGAAACGACCTGGGAATTCGTCCTTGTCGAGAGTTGATACGGGACATAAAACACGACATGCTCCGGCTATGGGTTTCGTTTCGGGAGATGTCGATCGTGTGGTCCGAGATTGTTCCTCGTACATCTTGGAGGCACGCCAGGTCGGTGGAGAAGATAAATAGAGCCCGGATTAAGGTGAACCGGGCCGTGTCGGGTTTTGTTGTGCGAAACGGAGGAATGGCCGTGCGCCATTTTGAGTTGGAGCGCGGTGGTGACCAATTTCTTTTGGGAGACGGGGTCCATCTAAACGCGGTAGGCATAGATTTGTGGGCTTTGGGGTTGCAGTCGGGAATTGAGCGGGCCATAGCGGTTAAGGTTGGTGGGGTTTCGGTTACTTGAGGGGGTCAAGTATCCTCATGGTGGCGGGGGGAGGGGTCCTTGGAGTTGGTGCTAAATTGGCCTGGGGGGTCCGTCGGGATACGGACTCTCCAGTTGGTTTAAGTTTTGGTTGCGGGTCTGGTGATCTGGGGGAATCGTGGTAATGGTGGGCCAGATTCCTAAGTTGGAAGTGGACAATGGTAACCCTTCGGGGTATTTTGGTGCTCTCGAGCCTGTGGGGTAACGGCTGAGAGTAATCTACGGTTGGTCTCTTGTCCACTTGTTCATACTATGGGTGACACCAGATTTTAGCTTCAAGGACCCCTTCCCAGCTGTTTATGGTTATATGTTTTGTTTGTAATAATAAAGGCCGCTGTGGCCAATTATATCCAACTTGAGACTCATGTCGTTATTCGGAGGTTGGGAGGAAAAGGGGTCGGTGATCCCTTGGGAAGGCACTTAATAAGGGGGGTAGTCGACAATACCAATGTCATGACGTTTGCCATGGTAATTCATGACCAAATAGCAGCATTAGCATCTGATGGCTGTTATAACCTGTTCAGAAGTTAGAGGCATTTAGGTGGTAAAAATACACATTTTCATTTCTGTCATACCACTTTGCATTAATTCCTGTAAGGCTGCTTTCACACATCAGGTTTTTGGTTTCAGGCACAATCCGGCAGTTTCAGGCACAATCTGGATCAGTTTTTTTCTGATGCCTGATCCGTTTTTTCCCCATAGAGTTGTATTACTGCCGGATTGTGCCTGAAGGACATGCGTTTCATCCGTTTTGTGCCGGATCCGTCCCTTCAGGCTTTTTTGCCGGATACAAAAAACGTCTCCTGCAACGTTTTTTGTGTCCGGCGAAAAAGCCTGAAGGGTCATTTCCGGCAATAAACGCATGGAACTGATGTGTGAAAGAACATTTCCGGCGACCGAATCCGTTTTTAACACACTGAGCATGCCCAGAAGCTTTGTTTTTGATTCTGGCATGGAGAAATCATGGCATGGCATGGAGAAATCTCTCTCTCTCTCTCTCTCCGCAGTACATAGAGCCGGATCCAGCTAAAAAACAGATCCGGTGCATCAGTTTGCATCCGTTTTTTCACTATGTACACCGGATCCGCTTTTTAGCAAATTTGCCGGATTGTGCCTGAAACCAAAAACCTGATGTGTGAAAGTAGCCTAAAGCAGCTGAAGGGTTAATAAACTACCTGACAGCAGTTTTCGATATGTCAGGGGGTGTTGTTTTTAAAATGGTATCACGTTTTGGGGTTTCCCAATATATGAGTCCCCTAAAGTCACTTCAAACATGGCTAAGTCCCTAAAAAAATAAATTTAGTAAATTTCCTTGAAAAAAATGAAAAATTGCTGCTACTTTTTTAAACCTCCTAAAATGCTAACAAAATAAAATAACATTTTACAAATGATGCTGATATAAAGCCGACATGTGGGAAATGTTATTTATTAATGTTTTGCTGTGGGATGACCATCTGGTTTAAAGGGATAATAATTCAAATTTTGAAAATTGCTAATTTTTAAAAAAATTTCTGAAATTTGTGATATTTTTTATAAACAAACACAAAACATATTGACCTAAATTTACCATTATCATAAAGTATAATGTGTCACGAAAAAACAGTCTCAAAATCACTGGGATTTGATGAAGCGTTGCAGAGTTATTACCACATAAAGTGACATTGGTCAGATTTCAAAAATTTGGCTCCGTCACTAAGGGGTTAAAACCACATCTATTAAGAAAACCTGAAAATGTGCCTGGTTATGAATGGGGGAAATAGTCTGGTCTTCAACTCATTAATGTTAAAAATCAAAACTTAGCTTTCCTGAGATTATTTTTTCTTTGTCTATCATGGCTCAGGCTACGTTCAGACTAGCGTTGTGCTAGTCTGCGTCGGCGCCGCGTCGGGCGACGCAGCGGCGACGCACGCGTCATGCGCCCCTATGTTTAACATGGGGGACGCATGCGTTTTTGCTTGTTGCGTTTTGCGACGCGTGCGTCTTTTTTGCCGCAAGCGTCGGACCAAGAAAACGCAACAAGTTGCATTTTTCTTGCGTCCGATTTTCGGCAAAAAACGACGCACGCGTCGCAAAACGCAGCGTTTTTGCGTGCGTTTTGCCGCGTTTTTTGGTGCGTTGTGCGTCGCGTCGCCGACGCAGCGGCGCACAACGCTAGTCTGAACGTAGCCTAATAAGTACTGAGCAGCACTATTGCTAGAATTCTGTCACCAGGTCACAGATTTTTTTTGTATAGCGGTGATCTGAAACCTCTGACTAGCCTGCAGCCGCAAAACTACTCCGCCTACCCTTAAAGCTACATACAACTTAATAAGGAATCTGTCAGCAGGATTCACCCCACAAACTATTTATATGTGCATCTAGCTATTTCAAAGAAAAGTTCAGCTATACCTTTATATAGCTGGTCCTCCATACTGAGAAGTCATTATTTGAATTTATATGCAAATTAATCTGGAGGACAACTGTAGATTTGAAGCCTATGGGTACCGTCACACAGTGGCATTTTGATCGCTACGACGGCACGATCCGTGACGCTCCAGCATCGTAACAATATCGCTCCAGCGTCGTAGACTGCGGTCACACTTTGCAATGTACGACGCTGGAGCGATAATTTCATGACGTATGTGCGATGTAGAAGCCATTGGTTACTATGCGCACATCGTATACAATATCGTGCACACCTTTGTTACACCATGCGATCATGCCGCCACAGCGGGACACTAGACGACGAAAGAAAGTTTCAAACGATCTGCTACGACGTACGATTCTCAGCGGGGTCCCTGATCGCAGGAGCGTGTCAGACACTGCGAGATCGTAACTATATCGCTGGAACGTCACGAATCGTGCCATCGTAGCGATCAAAATGCCACTGTGTGACGGTACCCTATGTCACTACAGCTCTATTCACCACCCATAGCCGCCTCATCTGTTATGACTTAAAATATGTGGAATCCTGCACTTTCAAAAAAAGCGCTAATTTGTATTGCAATCAAGAAATAGTGTATCAATATATAACGTTTCGGTCTAGATGACCTTCATCAGATATACACTAGTAACATATAATTTCATAAATGTCTGAAGATTAAACTCTGGCTGATTACATTTCAAATCACAGCCTCTGTGATTGGAAACCAGGAATGCCTGGTGCAGTTGTAATCAGGTTGCGGGATGAAGTGACAGGCAGCAGGCAGAGCAAGGGTTAACCACACGTAACAATTTAATGGAACAGAGTATTCACTCCTAGCAGGGAGGTAAATGGTTAAAGAATGGTTAATAAGAATAATAAAAATAAAACAATAACTGTCCAGTTAAGAAACTTATCGTGTCCTTTCTGCTTCTCCTCAGCAGTTGATCCCGCAAGGGTTGTAGCACCGGGAGCGTCCGGGAAGATGTCCTCAGATGGGGTCCTTTAAATGATGGTCTGTCTTCTGGCAGCAGCGGTTGGTCTCCAGTATCTTCCGCTGAGCCCCTAGTCCATAAACACAGCGGACGAAGCAAACAAGACTGCGACACTTCCAGTGTCAAACGGAAACGGGCGTGAAGTCACTGGCCGGGAAGGCCGCACGATTCTGTCCGGTGCTCGGCCTTCTCTCCTCTTCTCATGCGCGATACTTTCAGTCACTGAGCGCACAGTACCTCTCTCTTCAGCAACCCCGTTGGAGATGGCGGTGACCAACTACCGCAGCCTGTCATGACGCTGGTACTCAGGGGACGGAGCACGCTGCTCACCCAGCTGCGCGTTGCTGCTAGTTTGCGCCAAACTGCCGGCTGCTGCGTGTGCTTTTGCTTTTATCTTGCCCCTCCTACCTGGGTCATGAGGTTGGTCCGGCTCCTCATTCTTTTCCCCAGGCAACAAGGGAGGCAGTCTCAACAGTTTCGGACCCGGCTCGGTTCTGGTACCCGCAGTCCGGTCTTCCTCCTTACACAGTATCACGGTGCAATGTCCATCTGCCTGTCATCTGTTATGACTCACAGCATCTATGTGTGTGACTTCAGGCAAAGGAGCTGTCAGTCAAGCAGATGAAGTGGCACTGAGCGAAGAATAGAATTGGAGTGACCGAGGCTTCAGATCTATAAATTGTTCTTCCGCTTCTTTTGCATATCAATTAAAATGTTGATTTCTCAGTGATGGATGAACGTACAGGCCATATAAAGCTGTTGCTGGGCTTGTTTGGGTGGTGAAATCCTGCTGACTGATTCCATTTGAATAACTGTGTTCTGAAGAAGTGAATAGCCCACTACTATTTAATCCGATATATGAAATCTAGTTTATTGCACCACTCCAGGATTTTTTGAATTTTACTGCTGGAGTGGTATCACTAATCTACGTTTGCTGCTGCTAGTATTATACTCACCAGCCGTCGTCTTCATCTGATATTGACACCTCTCTGGTAGGTCTTCCGCAGTTTGTGACCATCCGGAAGTCAATACTCAGTGGAAGTCTATGAGATCCAGAACAAGGCTCTGATGATCACAAGCTCTTAGTTTACCTCCGGCTTCCTGTCACAAGCTCTCTGAGTCACCTCTGAGTTGCTGTCACAAGATGACGGCACGGCACAGGACCGGAGCGGTGCTGAGAACAGCTAAAGACAGCGGCTGGTAATAAAAAAAACTGTTGGAGTGGTGCTCACTGTGTTTAATGCCCACCTTTTGCACCTTTTTCAGAATCTATTGATGTTGCTGTTCTCATCTAATATATAAAGCTGAATGTGTATGTGTGTGTGTGTGTGTGTGTGTATGTATGTCCGGGATTGGCATCTGCACCGTCGCAGCTACAGCCACAAAATTTTGCACAGTCACACGTCTGGACCCCGAAAGCGTCATAGGCTATGTTGTGAGGCGAAATTTTAACCCCGCGCGTTCCAATTCACCAAACAATTTTGCCCCTATCTACATAATGGGGAAAAAAGTGAAAGGAAAAGTGTTGGAGGCGTCGCAGCTACAGCCACAAAATTTTGCACAGTCACACGTCTGGACCCTGAGAGCGTCATAGGCTATGTTGTGAGGTGAAATTTTAACCCTGTGCTTTCCAATTCACCAAACAATTTTGCCCCTATCTACATAATGGGGAAAAAGTGAAAGGAAAAGTGTTGGAGGCGTCGCAGCTACAGCCACAAAATTTTGCACAGTCACACGTCTGGACCCCGAGAGCGTCATAGGCTATGTTGTGAGGTGAAATTTTAACCCCGCGCTTTCCAATTCACCAAACAATTTTGCCCCTATCTACATAATGGGAAAAAATGAAAGGAAAAGTGTAGGAGGCAAATTGACAGCTGCCAGATGTGAACAAGGGGGACTTAAAGAATGAGAGCGATGGCACCAAAGAGTATATACCGTACAGTTGCTAAGGTGGGGCCCCGACATGGGATACTCACCACACACGGGGATATGATCACACACACAAAATGCGCCACACACTACCACGTGCTTGAACACATATTACCCTCAGCACACATTTCACCACACATACACCAACCTCGCCACATAAAAGTCGAAACACAAAAGTCGCCGCTCAAAACTCGCCACGCGCAGAACTCGCCACATGCAAAAACTAGGCTGTTGCAAAACTCGCCCCAAGTGCAAAACTCACCTCATGGAAAACTCGCCACACGCAAAACTTGCACACGCGGAAAAATTGCCACATGCACAAAAGTTGCAACACATGCAAAAGTTGCCTCACACAAAACTTGCACATACTCAAAAGGCACCACACATAAAACTCGCCACGCGCAAAACTCGCCATGCGCAAAACTTGCTGCACACAACTTGCTACACTAGCCTGTCACATGCAACTCGACACACAAAAAGTTGCTACACGCATGTTGCCACACAAAACTCATCTCACAAAAGTCGTACATGCATGTCGCCACACGCAACTCAACACACACAACTTGACAAACGAAACTCGCCCTAAAACACACACAAGTCTGGTATTATCCTTCAAAAATAAAAATCTGATTAATAAGCAGACAAACTACAACAAATGTACCATATAGGAAATACGGCAGCTGTCAGTCACATGACCTGTCTATTATGTGTATGTGTGAGCTAATATATATTGCCAGGGGGAGGGCTTCCTGTTGGCTGGGGATTTATAAGGCTGCCAATTTAGCTTACAAATACTGAGGTAAAAATACTGAGCAAATAACGTGTGAACGAGGTCTAATACAGGAGGAGATGACATACAGGCATATACTATATATAGAAGGAGATGACATTCAGGTATATACTATATATAGGGGAGATGACACACAGCAGGTATATACTATATACAGGGGAGATGACATACAGGTATATACTATATGCAGGAGATGACATACAGATGTATACTATATATAAGGGAGATGACAAACGTATATACTGAGGTGATGAGGTGAAAATGAGAGGTGTGAGGTGAAAATGAAAAGGTGTGAGTGCAAAATGAGAGGAGTGAGGAAAAATAGTGGAGTGATCAGAAAATGACAGATGTGAGGTTGAAATGGCAAGTGTTAGGGGGGAATGAGAGGTGTGAGGGAGAAAATGAAAGATGTGATTGGGAAAATGAGAGGCGTGATGGGAAAATAAGAGAAGTGAGGTGCTATAACTAAACACAGATATTTACTATGCCCAGGCAACGCCGGGCTCTTCAGCTAGTTATAATATAAAATCTAAACTTATGTACTTTTGCTCTGTGGGAGGGAGCAATTACTGACGAATCACTTTCTTATCTGTGCCCTACACATGCTTGCAGGCTATAAGATGGGGAATATTTAGGGAACCAGTTTTTTGTGTTGAATTTCTTGGAAATAGGTAAACCTGCGAATATATTGCTAGTATGGTGACTCAGTGGTTAGGACTGTTACTTTGCAGCGCTGGAGTCCTGGGTTCAAGCCTCTCCAAGGACAACATCTGCAAGGAGTTTGTATCTTCTCCCCATGTTTGCGTGGGTTTCCTCTGGGTTCTCCAGTTTCCTCCCACACTTCAAACACTGATAGGGAATCTAGATTGTGAGCCCCATTGGGGACAGTGTTGTGAATTCCGCTCTTGGGCTCCCTCCGGTGGTTGTAAGTGGCACTTTTGTGAGTTCTGCTCTTGGGCTCCCTCCGGTGGTTTTAAGTGGTATGGCTGCTCCTTGGATTTAGCAGTCAGCAGCTGCTTCCACTGATTGTCTATTCTGCTCGGCTTTTTAGCCTGGCTCTTTCCTTCAGCTTGTGCCACTTGTCTATGGTTCCTGGTTGGATTCACATCTCTTTGGATTTCCCTGTTATCCTGACCAGTTCAGCAAAGCTTGCTCTTTTCTGTCCACAAGTTGTGGACTTATCCGTTCTGTGCTTTCTATGTTTGTCCAGCTTGTCAGTATGAATTAATTCAGTTAAGCTGGAAGCTCTGGGAAGCAGATTTACCCTCCACACCTTTAGTCAGGTGTGGAGATTTTTGTAAACTCTGTGTGGATATTTTGTAGTATTTTATACTGACCGCACAGTATTCCATCCTGTCCTATCTATCTAGCTAGACTGGCCTCCTGTGCTCATCCTGGTTTCATTCTGTGTATGTCTTTTCCCTCTCCACTCACAGTCATTACTTGTGGGGGGCTATCTATCCTTTGGGGATTTTCTCTGAGGCAAGATAGTTTTCCTGTTTCTATCTTTAGGGGTAGTTAGATCTTAGGCTGTGACGAGGTGCCTAGGGAGTGTCAGGAGCATCCCACGGCTACTTCTAGTGTTGTGTTGAGCTTAGGGACTGCGGTCAGTACAGTTACCACTTCCTTCAGAGCTCGTCGCTGTCATGATCTGTACTTTTTTCCCTGTCCTGTATTTTGTATAATATGTCATGATGTGATGCGACTTCTCTTTCGTTGTATTTACTGTACATTTTGCAATGTCATGGGGTGTATGTAACTAACCTGTCTCCTTCCCCCAATACTTGCAGCCCTGAGCTATAATGTAATTAAGCTTTGTCCACACCACTAGGGAAGGAATAGCCATTCTTCCTCACAGCAGGTGGCTAGTCAAATGCACATAATGAATAGATTAAGTGGAGCCCACCAGTCTAGAATCTTCTGGAGGACCCAACCATTGAATAGAAGGTGTGAACCTACCCCTCTTCATGGGCGGATCCCAGGAGCTCAGACAATCCATTCTTATTTTGAGATCAGATGTGAGTTGATCCTTGAAGGAGAAGGAGTGGGGATTCTTAGCTGAGGCAAGACCCCATGTCCATCTGTGACTGCGGAAGCGAATGGGGCGAGACTTGAGCTGAGGACATATCTCGTCGCTCGTGGGATTGTTTTGGGATCCCTTGGACTCGTGTGGACTATTGCTTTGTTAGCTGGCACAAGGATTATCGGGAGGTGCCCCCGAACCTGTTCTGTTGGACTAATTGTGGACTCTGTAGATCTACCTGCATGTGTTGTTCCAGCGTTCTTGATAATAAATCTGTTGAATCATCCCTCGGCCTGTTGTCCCTTCTTGCTCTGCCGTACACCCCGTCACAGTCCCATGTTGCTCCTAAACCACCAGATCATAACAGTACAAGTGGCCCAAAAATGAATTAAATGCATCTCAAAAGAAGGAAAAAATTCTGAGCCATTTTTTTTCTGTGCTTTGTTTTGTCTTTTTTTTCCTCTTGACCTCTGGGTGGTTCAGGATTTATGCTCTGGCATGGATGTTCAGGGTTTGTTTTCTTGTGTGGATCAACTTGCTGCAAGAGTACAGAGTATCCAAGATTATGTTGTCCAGACTCCGGCTTTGGAGCCTAGAATTCCTACTCCTGATTTGTTTTTTGGGGACAGATCCAAGTTTTTGAACTTTAAAAATAACTGCAAATTGTTTTTTGCTTTGAAACCTCGTTCTTCTGGTGATCCCATTCAGCAAGTTAAAATCATGATATCCTTGCTGCGTGGTGACTCTCAGGACTGGGCATTCTCCCTTGAATCAGGGGATCCGGCATTGCTGAATGTAGACGCATTTTTTCAAGCGCTCGGATTATTGTATGACAAACCTAATTCTATGGATCATGCAGAAATAACCCTGTTGGCCCTGTGTCAAGGTCAGGAAGCGGCAGAATTATACTGCCAGAAATTTAGGAAATGGTCTGTGCTCACTAAATGGAATGAGGATGCTCTGGCTGCTATTTTCAGAAAAGGTCTTTCTGAAGCCCTTAAAGATGTTATGGTGGGCTTCTCTACGCCTACTGGTTTGAACGAATCTATGTCTCTAGCCATTCAGATTGATCGGCGTCTGCGCGAGCGCAAAGCTATGCACCATATGGCAGTGTCCTCTGAGCAGAGTCCTGAACCTATGCAATGTGATAGGATTTTGACTAGAACAGAACGGCAGGAATTCAGACGTCAGAATAGGCTGTGTTTTTACTGTGGTGATTCTGCTCATGTTATTTCTGATTGCCCTAAACGTACTAGGAGGGTCGCTAGGTCTGTTACCATTAGTACTGTACAGCCTAAATTTCTTTTATCTGTGACCCTGATTTGCTCATTGTCGTCCTTTTCTGTCATGGCATTTGTGGATTCAGGCGCTGCCCTGAACTTAATGGACTTAGAATTCGCCAGGCGCTGTGGTTTTTCCTTGCAGCCTTTGCAGAGCCCTATTCCTTTGAGGGGCATTGATGCTACACCATTGGCCAAGGATAAACCTCAGTACTGGACGCAGATGACCATGTACATGGCTCCTGCACATCAGGAAAATTGCCGTTTTCTGGTGTTGCATAACCTGCATGATGTTGTTGTACTGGGTTTTCCATGGTTACAGGAACATAATCCGGTGCTGGATTGGAAAACTATGTCTGTGACTAGTTGGGGTTGTCAAGGGGTACATAGTGACGTTCCTTTGATGTAAATTTCCTCTTCCCCCTCTTCTGAGGTCCCTGAGTTTTTGTCAGATTTCCAGGATGTATTTGATGAGCCCAAGTCCAGTTCCCTTCCTCCACATAGGGACTGTGATTGTGCTATTAACTTGATTCCTGGTTGTAAGTTCCCTAAGGGCCGACTTTTCAATCTGTCTGTGCCAGAGCATGCCGCCATGCAGAGCACTGTTAAGGAATCTTTGGAGAAGGGGCATATTCGGCCGTCTTCGTCACCATTGGGAGCAGGTTTCTTTTTTGTTGCTAAGAAGGATGGCTCCTTGAGACCCTGTATAGATTATCGTCTTCTTAATAAGATCACGGTCAAATTCCAATACCCCTTGCCTTTGCTTTCTGATTTGTTTGCTCAGATTAAGGGGGCTAGTTGGTTTACTAAGATTGACCTCCGAGGGGCATATAATCTTGTTCGTATTAAACAGGATGACGAATGGAAAACTGCATTTAATACGCCCGAAGGCCATTTTGAATACCTTGTGATGCCATTCGGGCTCTCTAATGCTCCATCTGTGTTCCAATCCTTCATGCATGATATTTTCCGCAATTATCTTGATATATTCATGGTTGTATATTTGGATGATATTTTGATTTTTTCCGATGATTGGGAATCTCATGTGAAGCAGGTCAGGATGGTGTTCCAGATCCTTCGTGATAATGCTTTATTTGTGAAGGGGTCTAAGTGCCTATTCGGAGTTCAGAAGGTCTCTTTTTTGGGTTTTATTTTTTCTCCCTCGTCTATGGAAATGAATCCTGTTAAGGTCCAAGCTATTCATGACTGGATTCAACCCACATCTGTGAAGAGCCTTCAAAAATTTTTGGGCTTTGCTAATTTCTATCGCCGTTTCATTGCCAACTTTTCCAGTGTGGTTAAGCCCCTTACTGATTTGACGAAGAAAGGCGCTGATGTGACGAATTGGTCCTCTGCGGCTGTTGAGGCCTTTCGGGAGCTTAAGCGCCGATTTACTTCTGCCCCTGTGTTGCGTCAGCCGGATGTTTCTCTTCCTTTTCAGGTTGAGGTTGACGCTTCTGAGATTGGGGCAGGGGCCGTTTTGTCTCAGAGGGATTCTGGTGGTTCTTTGATGAAACCGTGTGCTTTTTTTTCCAGAAAGTTTTCGCCTGCGGAACGCAATTATGATGTCGGCAATCGGGAGTTGTTGGCTATGAAGTGGGCATTTGAGGAGTGGCGACATTGGCTTGAGGGAGATAAGCACCGCGTTGTGGTCTTGACTGATCATAAGAATCTGATTTACCTCGAGTCGGCCAAGCGGCTGAATCCTAGATAGGCTCGATGGTCCCTGTTTTTCTCCTGTTTTGATTTTGTGGCCTCGTATCTTCCGGGATCTAAGAATGTTAAGGCTGATGCCCTCTCTAGGAGTTTTTCGCCTGATTCTCCTGGAGTCCTTGAGCCGGTTGGCATTCTTAAGGAAGGGGTGATTCTTTCTGCCATCTCCCCTGATTTGCGGCGGGTGCTTCGGGAATTTCAGGCTGATAGGCCTGACCGCTGTCCAGTGGGGAAGCTGTTTGTTCCTGATGGATGGACAAGTAAGGTGATTTCTGAGGTTCATTGTTCAGTGTTGGCTGGTCATCCTGGGATTTTTGGTACCAGAGATTTGGTTGCTAGGTCCTTTTGGTGGCCTTCCTTGTCGCGCGATGTACGTGCTTTTGTGCAGTCCTGTGGGACTTGCGCCCGGGCCAAGCCTTGCTGTTCCCGCGCTAGTGGGTTGCTTTTGCCTTTGCCGGTCCCTGAGAGGCCCTGGACGCATATTTCCATGGATTTTATTTCCGATCTTCCTGTTTCCCAGAAGATGTCTGTTATCTGGGTTGTTTGTGACCGGTTCTCTAAAATGGTCCATCTGGTACCTTTGCCTAAGTTGCCTTCCTCCTCAGATTTGGTTCCATTGTTTTTTTCAGCATGTGGTTCGTTTGCATGGCATTCCGGAGAATATTGTGTCTGACAGAGGTTCTCAGTTTGTCTCTAGGTTTTGGCGGGCCTTTTGTGCTAGGATGGGCATTGATTTGTCTTTTTCTTCGGCGTTTCATCCTCAGACTAATGGCCAAACTGAGCGAACTAATCAGACCTTGGAGACCTATTTGAGATGCTTTGTGTCTGCTGATCAGGATGATTGGGTGGCTTTCTTGCCGTTGGCCGAGTTTGCCCTTAATAATCGGGCTAGTTCGGCTACTTTGGTTTCACCTTTCTTTTGTAATTTTGGTTTTCATCCTCGTTTTTCTTCTGGGCAGGTTGAGCATTCTGATTGTCCTGGTGTGGATTCTGTGGTGGACAGGCTGCAGCAGATTTGGACTCATGTGGTGGACAATTTGACGTTGTCTCAGGAAAGGGCTCACCGTTTTACTAACCGCCGTCGTTGTGTTGGTCCCCGGCTTCGTGTGGGGGATTTGGTTTGGTTGTCTTCTCGTTATGTTCCTATGAAGGTTTCTTCCCCTAAGTTTAAGCCTCGGTTTATTGGTCCTTATAAGATTTCTGAAATTATCAATCCGGTGTCTTTTCGTTTGTCTCTTCCAGCCTCTTTTGCCATTCATAATGTTTTCCATAGATCTTTGTTGCGGAGATATGTGGTGCCCGTTGTTCCCTCGGTTGATCCTCCTGCCCCGGTGTTGGTTGAGGGAGAGTTGGAATATGAGGTTGAGAAAATTCTGGATTATTCTGGAGGGTTATGGCCAGGAGGATAATTCTTGGGTGGTTGCCTCCGATGTCCATGCCACCGATTTGGTTCGTGCTTTTCACTTGGCTCGTCCTGATCGGCCTGGGGGCTCTGGTGAGGGTTCGGTGACCCCTCCTCAAGGGGGAGGTACTGTTGTGAATTCCGCTCTTGGGCTCCCTCTGGTGGTTGTAAGTGGCACTTTTGTGAGTTCTGCTCTTGGGCTCCCTCCGGTGGTTTTAAGTGGTATGGCTGCTCCTTGGATTTAGCAGTCAGCAGCTGCTTCCACTGATTGTCTATTCTGCTCGGCTATTTAGCCTGGCTCTTTCCTTCAGCTTGTGCCACTTGTCTATGGTTCCTGGTTGGATTCACATCTCTTTGGATTTCCCTGTTATCCTGACCAGTTCAGCAAAGCTAAGTCCTTGCTTGCTCTTTTCTGTCCACAGGTTGTGGACTTATCCGTTCTGTGCTTTCTATGTTTGTCCAGCTTGTCAGTATGAATTAATTCAGTTAAGCTGGAAGCTCTGGGAAGCAGATTTACCCTCCACACCTTTAGTCAGGTGTGGAGATTTTTGTAAACTCTGTGTGGATATTTTGAAGTGTTTTATACTGACCGCACAGTATTCCATCATGTCCTATTTAGCTAGACTGGCCTCCTGTGCTCATCCTGGTTTCATTCTGTGTATGTCTTTTCCCTCTCCACTCACAGTCATTACTTGTGGGGGGCTATCTATCCTTTGGGGATTTTCTCTGAGGCAAGATAGTTTTCCTGTTTCTATCTTTAGGGGTAGTTAGATCTTAGGCTGTGACGAGGTGCCTAGGGAGTGTCAGGAGCATCTCACGGCTACTTCTAGTGTTGTGTTGAGCTTAGGGACTGCGGTCAGTACAGTTACCACTTCCTTCAGAGCTCGTCCCATGTTGCTCCTAAACCACCAGATCATAACAGGACAGTGTCGATAATGTCTGTAAATCGCTGTGGAACTATTAGCGCCATATCAGTGAGTAAAATAATAATAGTAGATTATGTCTTCTAAGTGCATTCAGCCACTACCTTCTCCAAAGGTCTTCCCGTATTTCTAAGAACATAGATGCAGACATCTGTAATGTCTATAATTGTAACAGATGCTACCGATCAATGGAAATCTGGTTTAATTTTTCTAGCATTTATTCATCATGTTTCAAATTTATTTTTTTCATCTTTGTTGCATAAACTTGCCATTTTTGCCAATTTCAACAGGACTGTCCAACAATCTGGCAGATCCAGATCCTTGGCAGTGAATTTTGATGGATCAAGTATCTATTAAGATGGACTTTCCAATTTTGTCTTGATTCTTTCACAAGTGTTTGTCAATAGTATGTGGAGAATTGGGATTTATAAGGTGTTCCCATATTATTGTGCCTACCTTTGCAGTTTTAGATGCTGAAGGCTGGTAGACACTTTAGTATTTCCTTTACTTTTATAAAATAAAATAAGAAAAAACTGTAATATTCCTGTATAAAGTATTTCATAATTCTTTAAAGGTATTTCCTAGATATATTGGATGAAAAGAAGACGATTATTATTATTTATTATTATAGCGCCATTTATTCCATGGCGCTTTACATGTGAGGAGGGGTATACATAATAAAAACAGGTACAATAATCTTGAACAATACAAGTCACGACTGGTACAGGAGGAGAGAGGACCCTGCCCGCGAGGGCTCACAATCTGAATATCACGTCCCAGATCAGGTCTCAGGAACACAGAAATAAACCAAATTGCTGTCAAACCTGCGGTTCCCAAAGTGTTCTGGAACTGCAACTCTCAGTATGACATAACACCTTCCTACTTGCTGTGAGTTGTAGTTTTCCCACACAGATTGGGCACCTCTGTAATCTGTTTGGCTTCTTTTTTCCTGGTCGAATATTGCCCCTCTAGAATACACAATGATCCCACTTTACATTGGAAGGCATAGAACAATACAATGGAAATTGATGTTTTATTTTTGTGTCCTTCTCAAAGACCATTCTAGGCAGCAGCAATTACCAGAACACAGCTACCGGCATCACTGCAAATAATTGTCACCATTAAGTAAAAAGGAACATGAATTAACAACCCTGCATAGTGCAGCTGACTCATAGGACGCCTATTCTTGCTCCATAGAAGCCTCAGCTATAAATCCTTTTCTGGAAGACATGAAGACAATCGGAGGCGCCCCAGAGTGTGGAGCTGGGCTGCAATTCATGCTTATGGCTTCCTAGCAATACTCCTCCTCATTGCTCTCAGCTATAGGGGCTAAACAACATGCATTATGCAACACTTGCATGTTGACTCCAACATAGATGACTATCGGCTTCTTCCTACCTATAGTGGTTTGTAAACCGCTTTTTCGCCATTGACATCTTTATTAAAAATAAAAAAATTAAAACAAATGCAAACTGTATATATTACAAAGAGATCTATTAGACCTGATGAGACTGGTACACTTACTTTCATAATCCATGGTAATATAATCCTGAAGTAAAAATTAACATTTTTTGAGTTCTGTTAATATTAGGCAGGGAAACTCTCAAAAGGCATTGTACAACCATTCAAACATGGATTTCCATAGTAAGCTCAACAACCTCATCAGGTCTAAGAGAACTATATAATGCATTTCAGGTGCATGCAACACCTAGATACCACTACTTTACCACACTGTGGAACCAAACAGTAAACCATCACTCTCGAGATCAGTACCGAGCTATTGTAGCCTGCAGGGCAAGCAGACTTCCATGTGGCACTTATATGCTTATATGATGTGGGTAGGATGTATAGAGAGTCTAAGGTCACTGGACAGGTTCCCTTTAAGCCTTCCCTTGTTTCCTGGCTCCAAGGAAAGGCCTAAAGGGGACTGTTCACTGGACGCTTACATTTAAACTCAACACCTCCTCCAATGACTCTGCTCCACTGATTCGGGAACAGTTTTTCTATTTTTTCTCTGTGCTTCTTCATTCCAAAGTGATGCTCTCTTGCAATAAATTGGAGGCGGTAATAAGTATAAATATAAAAAATCCATTGAAAAGTCACTTTTGTGGAGGACTTCTCAACAGGACAAAATGGTGAGTCACTGCTCTTGATTTATTTCTTGTTTTCCTAAGTGATTTGATTTTTTTCTTTTGTAAAAACTGACGTAAAACTACAGAGATACGGGCCTTTTGATTTAGTGCAAATTTTTATGGTTTTTACTAGGGGGCGGAGCTTATAGGGTAATTATGCAGAGCAGCATAATGACACGCCCCCAGAAAAATCACATGAGACATGCCCCCTTATAAAGACCTCAACATTGGCAGTAAATAAAAAAGTCCTATTTATCCAGAACCGGATGGCAGATTTTAAAAATGAAAAAAAACACACCGAATACTTAAAGGAGTAGCAGGTATAAAATATAAAAAAATGATACATTTTACCTGTTGACCTATAAATGGAACCGGTCACATATAAAAAATGCTGTTTTACCTGCAGTTATAGTGGTAATCTGCCTGTAAATAGCATTTAAATCGGGTCTAGCTGCCTTACTGGAAGTGAAACTGCAGGGAAAAATGAAATGATATTCTCATTGCAGCCGCATGCTTCCAGTCATGCTCCTCACTGATGACTGGCAGCGAGAGGCTGCAGGGGTAATATAACAGCATTTTCTCCCTGTAGTCGCTGCTCCAGTACCATAGCCAACATGATTTAAGTGCTATTTACTTGAAGATTACCACCAGTTAAATAATATTTTTGTAATTTACAGGTTCAGTTGGGGACTGAATGGTTAATATATTTTCTTCTGATTGTCTATATGAGTGAAAGAATTAAAGCTAATAACTTTCATTGTATAGTGAAGCAAAGTGGTGATGACAACAAATGGGCTAATGGCGGCTGTCCTAGTGATCTCGGACTTTAAATGTCAGCTTCTATTGTGATATAGGGTAGTATCTCTCACCTCCTGTCTGCAAGTTCCCCTCAACGGGTCATAAAATTACATTCAATGATTCCGAAGCATTGGCAATAATTCTGTGTTATGTTGTATATTAAGCATGTCCAGAAAACATGACTTGTTTTGGGATACTTGAGGACTAGCCCAAGGGATTGGAGGGGATAATGACTGCATCCTTGGTAGGCTACAGTATTAAAGAGGATTAGTCCAAGATCCCTGGTGGTCTAGGGTAGTGAATGGGTTAATCCAAGAAGTTATAGTGGGCATGGGTAGTGGAGAAATAAGGAGTGCAGTGGGTTGCTCGTTGCAGGGGAACGGAAGAGGACAGCGAGGACTGTAGCTACACTCGTTTCTATGATTTATTATAAAAAGAGTCTGGAGAACTGTTCTTGAAAAGTCCTGCTAAACCTTTCTGGTTCTTAGGCCTTCCGACAGAACACGAGCCCAGAGAGTCAGTCAAAGAAAATAGCATATTTCTTCTTAGATGAGCCACAGAAACATGCTAGCCCAGGATTATAAAGAAATGGCTACCTTCTCCAAGAATGGCCTGCCTATGGGTTGTGTCTGGCATTGCCGCTCACCTCTCTTGAAGTGAATGGTGCAGAGTTCCAATACCAGACACATGTAGATGGGGTCTTCTTTAAGCTTTTTCTAATTCCTTCATAGCTAATAGGAACTACAGTATCAAGTCAAAATTGTCTGACCTGATCGGATCCGGCCACACGAACTATTTCAGGTTTTCTTACTTCTCTGTATAGTATTAATATTATATTATTATTATTTATTATTATTATTTATTGTTATAGCGCCATTTATTGCCATTGGTGGCCATTAGTATGAATGAATCCCTAGAATGACAATTTGCATCTGGCCATTATCCGTATGTAGATGTCACCTTTAAGACAATTGGCTCGTTCTGTGCATGCATTCAACCTCGTAATATGACTAAGCCTTTAAATCTCCTTATATTGTGAAAGTTTTATATCCACAGCTTATTTCTCATCATGTTGTCCTATTTTCCATCTTTTAGTGTCCTGGCTGTGCTCCCATGACCTTTCCAAGTGAAAATCAAAGTCACTCTTGCCTCACTGACCCCCAACCCCCATTTTCTCTGAGGTCACGCAGGCAACTTATTCCCGTAGTGGGATTTAAACCTTAGTTTTAACCACATTTCCCAGATTTCTCTGGTAACCGTCTCTCTGACTCCCACTCTGCCCCCATTTAACCCTCACATCCATTAGAAACCAATAAGCTCAGATCTCTACTGGTCTGCTAGATTTACACCAGTGATGATAATGCTGTAGACTGAGGTGTCATTATATTCCACCAAATATTCTAAAATCATTCAATGTCCTAGTTAATTATATTACGTTACTTCATCTTTTTTTCTTTTTTTTTTTTTTACAGATGGGCAGAATGTGGGGAACACAAAGAGGGCAGAACTACTACCCGGGGGTGAGTTTATACTGGTTGTTCATTGCTACTGGGTATGATAGGAGCCCTTTGTACTTTGTCTACGCAACATTGATGTCTGTGAATTTGGAGTTGTTTATTGCTATAAACATAATTTTAGCTTGAAAGTGTCCCCATGAAGCCCTAAAAGTTGCTTTTTTGTGCAGAAAATCTGCTGCATTCAATAGATTGAGCGACATGGATGTGATTTCATGAAAGCTCATGATGTTGCATAACATATCTTTCCCTATAGACTTTAATGGAAAAAAAAAACCACAAAAAAAAAAATCACAATTGCAATCTCAAGTATGAAGCTGCAATGAAAACACATTGACAAATGCTACACACCAAAAACACATCAAATCCGAAAAATGCAGTGCTTCCATACATAGCCTAAGGTTTCATGCTCTCTTTTTGTATTTGCCTTTCTTTTCTCTTTTGTTTAACTGATCTAAATCAAATGAAAAAGTTATGACATCACGTTACTTAATCACTTAACCTAATTCTCACAATGCTTTTCATTTTTGTTTCTTTTTTTAATAATTAAAGTGTATGTCTGAGTCGGATGAGGATCGCATTGTAATCCTTGGACTGGCCTTCTACTCTTCTGAACTTAATGTGACAACGGTATAGAAATACATGCTGTCACGCTTAGGTGGGGAGAGCCGACGGTCAGTCCAAGGATTCCGAGGTGATCCTCGCGGGAGTAATACGGTTGTCTGACTGCACCCTTATAGTTTTTCTCTGTAAGCTCCACTCCTGGTTTTGACATGAAAACACTGATGCAAAATACTAACGTGTAATCCCTAAAGCTCAGTTCCCATGATGAGTATTTAGTGCATTTTTGATGCTGCAGATTTTCTGCACTAGTTAGCTACGGTACTTAAAAGGAATACAGGCAGATATAAATCCATCATCAAATACCATCAGGGAGGCATCTGACTGACTACAAATTAATTCTGCAGCAGGAAAACGACCCCAAATGTAAGGCCAATGTCTTTAAGAACTATTTACAGCAGTAAAGAAAAACAAGAAGTCCTAGAAGTGATGATGAGGCCCCCCGCAGAGTCCTGATCTCATCGAATCTATCTGGGATTACATGAAGAGACAGAAGGATTAGCACAAGCCTAGATCCACAGAAGATCTGTGGTTAGTTCTCCAAGATGTTTGGGACAATCTCCCTGCTGAGATCCTTCAAACCCTGGGTGCAAATGTATTGAGTTGCTGCTTTGATTTTGTTATGAAGGCAAAGGGCGGTCACACCAAATATTGATTTACTTTAGATTTCTCTTTTGTTTATTCACTTTGTATTTTGTTAATTGACAAAAATAAACTATTAAATCTTCTATTTTTGAAAGCATTCATACTCTTTAGCATTTTTTCCACATCTGCCCAAAACTTTTGCGAAGAGCTGCATATTATATAATCATATCCTCGCAAAGATCTAGAAACAGGTTATTTACCACTCTGTACCATATTCTGGCAAAGTGCCTGATTACGTGCCATACGTCATACAAGTTTCCTCTACTTATGTTTTCCCAAAATGTATATTTTGTCGTCAGTCAGGCTGTGTGCATGGGCAGGCTGATTGGCTCTTTGCCACAACGAAAGCACTTTTCTTGAACCATGCATGCGCTATGAGTAGCCATGCTTCATACTGCCTATGTCCATGGCTCCTTTTCGAGCAATATGCCCATAGATGAAGATCTATGAAGAAGGAAGTATGATGCCTGATGAGCACTATGTGAGAACCAGAGCGAGAAATGCTGATCCTTGAAGATTTAAGTAAAGTTTATCACAAAAACACATAAAATCGGAACAAAAAGTAAGATAAAAAAACTTAGCCATGGAAAACCTTTTGATGATTTAGAAAAAAAAACAAATTATAACAGCAGGAGGAGACTGATCTTTCAGCAATTGGGAAGACCCAAGTGGCCATGGCACGTGATGCGCTCTTCCAATCCGGTTCTCCCCAACTAGTGGCTTTCTGGGCCCACTTTGTATGTGGCTCCCCAGGACATACAGCAACTTACGCTACTGTAGCACATGGTGGTCACATCATTGCTAGAACTTGGCACCAGTGTCAAAACAAATCCTTGGGCTTTATCAATAGAAATCCTTTGCTTTAGTGCCATGTATCGCTCATCACTAAGAGTATTATTTGAAAGTGCCTTTCGACCTACAAAAGATTCGGAATGTCTCCCCTCATTGAATTTATTAACCCAAATGGGTCTTATGGCTGTAGGAATTCATTAGAGGTTCATGAGCTTTAGTGCTAGGTGCTCGGTTTCTTCTTGAACACTTTGCCTTCAATCTGCTGCATAGAAATGATTAGGATTCATCAACTGAGCCATTTTCTTAATTTATCAAGGTTAAATCTTACGGAGTAATGTATTTTTGGTTTTGGTGAGAAAAATAAGTGTGCGTTTAGTCATTATTTTTGGGTGTCCATATCTAAGTGTTGTTGGGCTTGGGCCGATAGAGCTTGAACTATTGAGGGTTAGGTTTTTTTGCCAATAAACATGCCAAAATAATTTTCAGAAAAATGCATTTATTTAAATCCACAGGAGAAAATTCAATGCACCTTCAATGTCCATACAAGAGTGCCGTATTTAATCTTCCCTGTATTCAACCCTGATTC